>NC_064810.1:68596475-68711647 GCF_023721935.1 Panthera uncia | reverse complement strand
TGAACAAATCTGCAAATTTCAAGGATAGGGAATCCAGGAGGAGTGGACTGTGGACTTCATAGTTGTTCTAGATCCTCAGAAGACACATGGCGAGGAACAATGGGTCCTGTCCCCGTCTCCTCTTGAGGAAATTGCTATGTGAAATCAAACCCTTTCATCAGGAGAAGCTGCATTTCACTTTCTGGAAGCCTTATAATCATGGTGAATGCGATAGGATTAGGGAGGCAGTGGAAGGGGTCAGTAACTGCAACCACCTGAATACTCAATTGGGTGGAGCTCCACATTCTGGTTTTCCACCCAGCGAACCTGTTTCCTGGCCTCACCATCTGGGTACAAGAAAGAAGTCTGTTTCTCAGGTCTAACTGTAACTGTGACAATGGAAGTCAGCCTCTTTTATTTTTTTAAATTTAAATTTTAGTTAGCATACAGTGCAATACTGGTTTCAGGAGTACAATTGAGTGATTCATCACTTACATTTAACACCCAGTGCTCATCCCAACAAGTGTCTTCCCTAATACCCATCATCCATCTAGCCAATCTCCTGCTCACCTTCCTTCCAGCAACCCTCACTTTGTTTTCTCTTGATGCTGTGAAGATTCAGGAGAATTCCTCTTTAGAGAGTCCATACAGAGTCAATTACTGTCTGTACAGTTTAATCCTCTCTGGACTGCCCATAGTAACTGGAGGATACTGCTGCCTAGCGCCATTTTAGAGATGATGTTGTTTATAGGCATAATCAGGGAATGCCAGGGTTTCAACGGAACCTAAGGGATTATGTGTTCATTTATCATTTAATGCCTAGCCATTTCCCAAAAGAGTATCTGGAGAGGCTTGTGTAAGAAACATATATTAAGACATTTAAAATACAAAAGTAACAGAGAGGGGGGATTTATAACTCCCTTGTTTACACATAAGCAACAGAGACTCAGAGAGACAAAGTGTTTTGCAACGACAAGGGGCTGGGACCATAAATTCTTCCTTTATTGGTTACTTTGGCTCCAGGCTGATACTTTGCCTCCCCACCTTGAGTTCTGCCATCATCTTGAGTGATTTCATCTCCCTATGGGCAGCCTCTCCAGCACCTTGGCCTCTCGGTTCTTTGACCTCCTCGTCTCCCCCGAGCTCCTCCTTCATTCTACTTCAGAAGCCCCTCCCATGGCCACCCTTTGATCTCATGGTCACCATTTTTGACTGTTCTGACTGCCCCATCATTAAATTAAACATCTGACTTCGTTAACAACATTCTACACATTTTGGTATGTTGTATTTTTATTTTCATTCAATTCCACTTATTTCCCTTTTGCTTTCCACTTTGACCCATGGATTATTTAGAAGTGTATTATTTAGTTCCCAAATACTTGGAAAATTTCCAGAGATCTTTCTGCTATTTATTTCTAATTCTATTGTAGCAGAGAACATACTTTGACTTGAATCCCTTTCAATGTATTGAGACTTATTTTATGGTCCACAGAATGGTCCCTTTTGGTAAATATTTTGTGTGAATTTGAAAAGGATGTATATTCTGCTATTGTTGGGTAGAGTGTTCTAAAAATGTCAATGAGGTCAAGTTGGTTGATTGTGTTCAAGTCTGCTACATCCTTACTGATTTTCTATTGATCCTGTCAATTATTGAAAGAGGGATATTAAAACCCCCAAAGGTAACTATTGATTTGTCTACTTCTCCTTGCAGTTCTATCAGTTTTTGTTTCCTGTATTTTGAGGTTCTGTTATCGCATGCTTAAAAGTTTAGAGTTGTTAGGTCTTCCTAACAAAAGATGTGAAATATCCAGCTTTATCCTTGGTAATATATATAGCTCTGAAATCTACTCTGGAAAATATTAATGTAGCCACCCAAGATTTTTTTTGGAAGAAAGTTAGGATGGTATACTTTTTTTAAAAAAGTCTTATTTGTATATTCATATTTAAAGTTCATTTCCTATAGGTAGCATATAGTTTGGCCTTGTTTTTTTTTAATGTTTATTTATTTTATTTTGAGAGAGAGAGAGAGAGGGAGAGAGAGAATCCCAAGCAGGTTCTGCCTTTTCAGCACCGAGCCTGATGCAAGGCTCAAACTCACAAACCATGAGATCATGACTTGAGCTGAGATCGAGAGTCAGACACTTAACCGACTGAGCCACTCAGGCACCCCAAATGTATATTTTTCTAACAAACTTTAAGTTAATCCCTACTTCTACCCTGCTGTAAAGTCAAAGATCTGAGCTTGTTTAAGCTTCCTCAGATCACTGCATTTTGTTTTGTTTTTTTTTTTTTTTTTGGGACAGAGAGAGACAGAGCATGAACGGGGAAGGGTCAGAGAGAGAGGGAGACACAGAATCGGAAACAGGCTCCAGGCTCCGAGCCATCAGCCCAGAGCCTGACGCGGGGCTCGAACTCACGGACCGCGAGATCGTGACCTGGCTGAAGTCGGACGCTTAACCGACTGCGCCACCCAGGCGCCCCTGCATTTTGTTTTAAGAGGTTAGTATTTTATTCTTATTTTTTGCACTCAACATTAAATTATAATTACCACAATGTTTTAACGTTTTCTTTAACTTACCACAATGTTTTAATGTATCTTTTTGCATTTAATCCTTCCCTATTGGGTTCATTTTTCTTTTTGCAAAAAGTGATAAGTTATGAGTAGTGAAATCTCTATGTTCTTGTACATCTGAAAATATCCTTATTTCACATTCTTAAATTATCATTTTGCTGGGCATGGAATTCTAGGTCACAAGGATTTTCTATGAGAACATTGGTGCTCTTACTCTGTTCTCTTAGTCTCTGTGGTAGTGGATGAGAAGACTGCTAACAAACTGTTTTTCCTTTTGGGTAACTGGTTCTTTCTCTTATTGTTAAGATTTGTTATTATTCTTGATTTTCTCTAGTTTCAGGACAGTGTTTTTATATTTCCTTATTTCTAGAAAATTCTTAGCCATTTTCTATTTGAAAAATGTCTTCTTGCCATCCTCCTCACTTTATTACAGAATTCTTATTACAATGATTTTTCATTCCATCTTTTTTATCTTTTATTTTAACTCCAATTACTGAATATTAGGCTGCTTGAGTTGTTACACAGCTCACTGATTGTTCTTTTTAAAAAATTATTTCCATGTGTTTCCTTTTGGATAGTTTCTATTTCTGTGCTTTCCAGTACACTTAGGTTTTCTCCTGCACAATCTAATGTACTGTTAATTGTATCCTGGTATTTTCCACCTCAGCCATTGTAGTTTTCACTGAGAAGTTCAACGTGCATTTTTCTTTATGTTTTCCATGTGTCTACTTAACTTTTGAATGTATGGAATACTTTTTCTTTTTGACTACCTTTAATACCTGCTCTTATGTCTATCTCTGCTAATTCTAACCTCTGTGTCAGTTCTGCCTAAGTTTCAGTTGATCTCTCCCTCCCCCCACCCCTCCAATTATGGGTCAATTTTCCTTCTTCTTTGCATGCCTGGTAATTTTTTATTGGATGACATCACAGATTTTATCTTATTGGATGCTCAATATTTTTGTATTCCTATTATTTTGTATCCTAATGTTTTGTGTCCCCAACTATTCATGAGCTTTGTCCTGGCATGCTGGACAATTGCTTTGACAGATTGATCCTTTTAAGATTTTGTTAGGTGAAACCAGAACCTAGTTGGCCAAGGGTTTACTATTCACCACTATGAAGGCAAGGCCCTTCTGAATCTCTACCTGATATCCTATGAATTTCAGGTGTTCTAATCTGGCTGGTAGGAACAGGCACTGTTCCCCCTTTGTGGGCACTGGGGACCTCTTCACTCTAATTATTCAGGTAATTCTTTCTCAACCTAGGGAAGTTTCTTCATATGCATGTGCTTATCAATAATTGAGGAATACTTAAGGGAGACCCTCTGAAGATCTCCAGAGTTCTCTTTCTGTGCAGTTTTCTTCTTTCCACTCTCTGTCCCATGAAGTCTAGCTGCCTTGGTCTCACTGGACACTCAGCTCCATCTTATAACTCAGAGAGACTGCTGAGTTATGTCTCCTGCACTAAACCTGGAAACGCAAGGTGGCAAGCTAGGGTATTCATAGGGCTCACTTTGTTTGTTTCCTATCTCTCAGTGATCACTGTCCTTTGTTGTCTGATGTCCAGGGTCTTGAAAATGGTTGCTTCTTATATTGTGTCTGGTTTTCTGGTTGTTTCAGGTGGGGAGTGTATATCTGGTCCTTGCTTCTCTATGTTGATCAGAAGTCTCACATCTTCCTTCCTGACCATAACTTATTCTCCTTCCAACTTTCTTGTTTACTTACACTTATTATGACCTTTCTTTAACTTCACTGGGACCTCTAGTTCATGGAGCCTTTCTTTTGCCCAATCCTTTAATACTCTTCCTTCATCACTTTCCTTCTTATGCACCTTGGATTTCATGATCCATTGTTTTAGTAATGCTCTTGCTAATGTCTTCAATTTCCTCACTCCTCTCTGCTCATTTAGCCCAGCTGTTTACATAGTGGAAATACAATATATTTAAAAATGAATGGATAAATACATGAGAAAACAGAGCATATGTGTTAATTTCTGACAACCCCTTTGCCTATAATTCAAAGCTAAACAATTTTTAAATATCATTGCTTTTAGTACTATATATCTTTTATCCATATAAATAACAATTATATATAAAATTGGATTATCCCTTACATATAACTGTCATTTCCTCAATTCTACATTACTTATGATGTGTGCTTATTTATTTTTCTAGCCAAAAGCCATAGACTTCAGGTTAATAATTAAGTCAGTAATGGAAAAGCAGAATGTTTAAGCATGAATGAAATTTAGAAATAATTTCCTATTACTTTCCAATTTTTTAGATGACAAACTGACAAACTGAAAACTGAGGTTTTCAGGATATAGATAATTTGGCTAAAATGTTTTTCAAAGCTCTTATGGCTGCTTAACAACAAAATTAGGACCCAAACCAAACCTCTTGATTCCAACCTAAGGTTCTTTCCATCCCACAGCAGTACTGTATTTTCTTACCCAGGTCTGCTTGTATCCAATACTCGGTGTTTGTAGACAATTTGAATGTGGTTTACAGTACAGCTTGCCCTGGCTTCCCAGTGATACCATGAACTACTTAATGTTGGGTTGACCACAAGATTTCTAGAATAAGGTCATGCAATCTTAAAGCACTACTTACAATAGGAGCAATGCGGTGCATATGTCATGTTCTTACACTTGGGTAAAACATCCTTTTGAACATTAGTCAGTGACTCTGCCACAGAGGATTTAATAAATTCACATCCCGACTGTGTAATACCTACTGTGTAGAGTCCAAAGCCAGAAGCCAATAGAGAATTCTACAGGCTAATGTATAAATAGTGTAATAAATTAAGCCCTAAGATACATGTCTCAGCCCTCTAGACCCATCAGGACATTGCACCCTCAAAAACTGGTTCCCTAAGTCTAGAAAAAGTCTCAAGAAGAACAAGAAGCCTTCTCATCTCTATACTCTGACTAGACATTAACTTTAACACTTATCCAATACACATAGGGACTAACAGTCATGGACAGAGCCTGGTGGAAGTTAGGCAGTGAGAGTAACAGGAAAAAACCCCAGCTTACATGAATAATATTATTTCAACATACAGGCACACCTTGTTTTATTGTGCTTTGCTTTATTCTGCATTGCAGATACTGTGCTTTTTATAAATCGAAGGTATGTGGCAACCCTACATCGAGCAAGTCAATTGGTATCATTTTCCAACAGCATTTGCTTACTTTGCGTCTCTGTGTCACATTTTAGTAATTCTCACAGTATTTCAAATTTTTCATTATTATTATGCTTGTTATGTTGATCTGTGATGTTACTATTGTCATTGTTTGCCATGAACTATGTCCATGTAAGACAATGAACTTAATCAATGTGGTATGTTCTGACTGCTCCATTGATGAACTATTCCCGCATATCTCCCCTTACCCTTGGGCCTCCTTATTCCCTAAGACACAATACTGAAATTAGGCCAACTAATAATCCTACAAAGGTCTCTAAGTGTTCAAGTGAAATAAAGAGTCTGTATATCTTTTAATTTAAATCACAAGCTAGAAATAGTTAAGCTTTATGAGAAGGTATGTTGAAAGCCAACATAGGCCAAAAACTAGGCCTCTTGCACCAGTTAGCCAAGTTGCGAATGCAAAGGAAAAGTTCTTGAATGAAATTAAAATTGCTACTCTAGTTAACACACAAATGATAAGAAAGTGAAACAGCCTTATTGCTGATATGGAGAAAGTTTGAGTGATCTAGATGGAAGATCAAACTAGACACAACACTCCCTTAAGCCAAAGCCTAATCTAGAACAAGGTCCTAACTCTCTTCAATTCTGTGAAGGCTGAGAGAGGTGAGGATGCTGCAGAATAAAAGTTGGCAACTAGCAGAGGTTGGCTCATGACGTTTAAAGGAGAGAAGCTGTCTCCATAGCATAAAGTGCAAGGTGAAGAGCAGGTGCTGATGTAGAAGCAGCAGCGAGTTATCCAGAAGATCTAGCTAAGATAGCTCATGAAGGTGGCTACACTAAGCAATAAATTCTCAGTGTGGACAACACAGCCTTTTATTGAAAGCAGATGCTATCTAAGACTTTCATAGCTGGAGAGGAGAAGTCAATGCTTCAAACCTTCAAAGGACAGGCTAACTCTCTTCTTAGGGGCTAATGCAGCTGCTGACTTTAATTTGAAGCCAATGCTCATTTACCATTCTGAAAATCCTAGGGCCCTTAGGAATTATGCTATCAAGAATTATGCTAAATCTACTCTACTTGTGCTCTATGAATGGAATGACAAAGCCTGGATGACAGCATATCTGTTTACAACATGGTTTACTTAAGATTTTAAGTGCACTGTTGAGACCTACTGCTCAGAAAAAAAGATTCCTTTTAAAACATTACTCATCACTGACAATGCACCTGGACCCACAAGAACTTTGATGGAGACGTACAAGATTAATGTTGTTTTCAACACTGTTGTTAACACAACATCCATTCTGCAGCCCATGGATCAAGAAATAAATTCAACTTTTGAGTTTTATTATTTAAGAAATACGTTTTGTAAGGCTATAGCTGTGATAGACAGTGATTCCACTGATGCATCTGGGCAAAGTACACTGAAAACCTTCTGGAAAGCTTTCACCATTCTAAATGCCAGTAAGAACATTTGTGATTCATGGGAAGAGGTCAAAATAGCAACATTAACAGGAGTTTGAAAGAAGTTGGTTAGAACTTGTGAAGGTCAAGATTCCAGCAGAGGAAGTAACTACAGATGTGGTGGAAACAGCACGAGAACTAGAATTAGAAGTGGAGCCTAAAGATGTGACAGATTGCTGCCATCTCAAGATAAAATCTTAAAGGATGAACAGTTGCTTCTTATGGATGAACAAAGAAACTGGTTTCTGGAGCTGGAAACTACTCTTGGGCAAGATGCTGTGAAGACTGTTGAAATGACAACAAAGGATTTAGAATATTATAAAAACTGAGTTGATAAAGCAGCAGCAGGCTTTAGGAGGATTGACTCCAATTTTGAAAGAAGTTCTACTGTTGGTAAAATACTACCAAACAGCATTGCATGCTACAGATAAATTGTGAACAGAGGACTTAATCTGTGCATGAACCTCATTGTTGTTTTATTTGAGAACCTTAACAGAAGACCATGGGGAAGGGGAAAAAATATTACAAACTGAGAGGGAGAGAGGCAAACCATAAGAGACTATTAAATACAGAGAACAAACTGAGCATTGATAGGGGGGTGGGGGAGAGGGGAAAATCGGTGATGGACACTTGTCGGGATGAGCACTGGGTGTTGTATGTAAGCGATGAACCATGGGAATCTACTCCCAAAACCAAGAGCACACTGAACACACTATATGTTAGCCAATTTGACAATAAATTATATTTAAAAAAATTAATTAAAAAAAAGAATTGCTGCAGCCATCCAACCTTTAGCAGCCATGACCCTGACCTGTCAGCAGCCAATAACTTAGAGGCAAGACGCTCCACCAGTAAAATGATTACAATTTGCTGAAAGCTCTGATTATGGTCAGCATTTTTTAACAATAAAGTATTTTTTAACTAAGTTATACACAGTGTTTTTTAGAAATAATGTTAATGTATACTTATTAATAGACTATACAGTATAGTGCCAACCTAACTTTTATATGCACTGGAAAACAAAAAGTTCATTTGACTTGCTTTAAATTTATTGTAGTATTTGCTTTATTTTGCAGTGGTCTGGAACTGAACCTACAATATCTTCAAGGTATGCCTACATACATTTGAAATTCATACACACACACACACACACACACACACACACACTCATCTGTTGAGCAGACCCAAAATTTGAGAATCTGAGTTAGAGCCAAAATCCAAATAATCGAGTTAAGAGCCAAAATGTAAATTATTTGCAAATACCACTTGATGTTAACTGCTAATGTAGTTATTCTGATGTTCACCAAATATTTTTAGCCCTCTGCCTTCTGGACACATAGCTCAGCTGTTTTTTCTGGCTCCTGTTGGTTTTGTAGGGCCTAAGACTAGTTCTGGCCATTGATGCTGAGTCATTTCCGCACTGGATCATTTAATTGTGGGTTAAGATCCTGAAGAATTCTCTTTTTGTCTAGGATGGTAATTGACAACTTTAGAAGCTGGTCTATCAGCCAGAACCCCTGATTCCCTATGATGAACAGAGCCCCTTGTCAACCCATTATGAACATAATAGTGTCAGCAAGAAATAAATCCTTGTTGTTTTAAGCCCACCAATATTTTCAGAGTTGTTGACACACTATAACCTAGTTTATCCTGATAAATACATCTACTTTAATTCTCTTCTTTGGATGGAACAGTCTTAGGGAAGGATACTGGTAGGACTCCAGGAACATTGAGAGAGTGGTAGGAAAGATAAAGTTAAGAAAGGGAGAGAGTTGCAATGGGGCCATTCTGAGACAAACATGGACATATACAAATTGAATGCAATTTGTGTAAACCTACTGGATTTTATTATTGTTGCTGCTGTTACTACTGCTACCATGATTATTATTATTAGTTCTATTATTATTTTTTTAACAACCTGAAGATTACTGTTATTACATGATATGACTCATCCTTGGTGTTGGATAAAGACACAAAGGGAGGACAGATCATCCTAGTTTTTGGATCCCTCAGGCTAATGCAAAAGCTATTCATTATACATAGTGTGAATTTTGTTCTTTGAGTATTTATATTTCCTCACACAATTGGACTACATAATTCTTCTAGTTAAGGACCATATTTTATATTCCTTGTGTATACTTTGGAATGGTCTTAAAATCAAGCTGAAGGCCAGCTTCACTTGCTATTAGGGAATTTGCATCAGATACCATTGTTGGCCTTCTCTTAGGCTGACTCACAACAAGGGCATTAATTCTCACATTGTCATTTCCTGGAGTCTTAGGAATGCTTAATAAGAGTCAAGGGCATGGGGGTGGGGCAGGGCAGAGGAGAAGTGCATTTTCAATCAACGTTATTTTTACTTTTATTTATTTATTTTCATGTTTATTTTTGAGAGAAAAAGAGAGAAAGAGAGAGAGAGCGTGCATGTGTGTGCACGTGTGTGCATGTGTGTGGGGGAGGGGCAGAGAGAGAGGGAGACACAAAACTCAGCAGGCTCCAGGCTCTGAGCTGTCAGCATAGAGCACAAGCGGGGCTCAAACTCACTAACCGTGAGATCACGAGCTGAGCCGAAGTTGGACGCTCAACTGACTGAGCCACCCAGGTGCCCCCAATCGACACTATTTTTAGAACTTTATTCCTCATTGGTGACCAACTCAGTAAAGAAAATCAAGTGAGAGACGTTTTTCAAATTGACTTCTTAGAGCAAGTGTTTCATTTTTCTTGAACATGTGTTTTGCTGGGTTTATTCTCTCTGTAGCTCCTGGCCCTTGGTGCTTTTCCTTTTTTAATCTTCCCATTTGCCATTCTTAATTAAAAATGCTCTACAGAGCTCCAAAAGCCAAGTGATTCACTCAAAGTTTCATGACTGGGTAATACAATAAAAACTGTTGAGAAAGGAGTTGGCATTTATCAGAATCCTTTGAATTGTCAGCAACCAACCTCATGGTAGTTTCCCACACTTGGCTGTGCAGCCAGGTTGCCCTTTGCTCCTTGGATTATGACCTTGCAATTTCTTTGGTAAATTTTCAATTGGTTTCCTTGGCTTTCAGTCTTACATTTGAACTTTGCCTGTACAATCACACACCAGACCTGTCTTCTACTCTTGCATTATCTGGATGGAACTCAAGCATCATGATCCTGTTTTTGCCAAGAATGACATTATTCTGTGGAATGCCCTCCTACTCCCTGGTGGTGCAATGCAGGTATTTGGCTGCCAGTCTGGTTGCATTAAAGATGTAGAATATTTCTCTCTGTCTTTCTGCACACTAATGCTCTACATTATGCAATTGGACTTGCAGTCCGTACTATGTGTCTGGCACTGGTATAGGCAGTGGAGATACAACAGTGAAAAAGTCAGACAAGAATACTTGCCCTCACAGAACTTACCCTGCAGCAATGACAAGTCCAATTCCTAGTATGATCTGACGTGGATCCTATAAAACTGTCCTGATTCCTTGTCTAGATAATGATCTATATCTGCATGTAAGTTCAAACTTACATCCATTTGCATCTTTTTTTTTTTTTTTTTTTTTTTTTTTTTTTAGTTTTAGTTTACAACTAAATTTTCATCGAAACAGGCCAAAAGACAGTTGACCCATATCAGGTATGGTCAGAAGTCCCCTGCCACACAGGCAACACATGTTGCTCCAGGAAAATAGAAAGTAACTAAGTGCCACATTTGATTTCTCACAGCCACACAGAGAATGTGACTTTGTTTGTCACTTTATTTGCCACCAATTGGCTCCTGGACCAAGAGCTGAGCTGCAAGGAACTTGTCCCATGCGGCCCTTTTCCACAGGGCCTAACCAACGCCATTTGAGACTAACCTTTCTAAATAGCTCTGGGAGACAACTCTCTGGACTTGATCGAACAGTGTATCTCTCTGGAGATAAGGCTTAGCATTAGATAGAAGCTATCACACAATGAACGTGTGCGTGTGCACATACGCACGGTAGTATCTGAGCTCCTCTCTCATTCGGCTTCAATCTCAAAAGCTTGTCTCTCTAGGGCAAACCCATAAGTGGGAGGAGACAGCCAGCTTCTCCTTAACCCCCAAGTCTGCTGCCTACATTTAATGAGTCCTCAATAAGGTCTGGGGAGAGGAAATCGGGAAACTCCATTTATACCACAACTGTAAGTGAGCCATCTTCTGTTGGCAAGGACTCAGATAGAGGTTGAACATATCTATTATTTGCACCCAAGAAACAGATTCCTATCTCAAGACTTTAACAGGAATTTCCGGACCTCTTCAATGGGTCTCCTGGGGCCCTGTGCTGTTTGTGATAAAGAGAACCAGGACTCTCTCTGCCTTAGTACTGGTGACTGAGGTTTGTCTCTAAACAGGCATAGTTGGAAACTATTCTTCCTGCTGCTGCTAAACCTTTATCAAGCTACACTTAAGGCACCCTGCAGTCTACTGGGAACTGGGGGAGGTAATGAAAGGGAATTGATATTTTCAATCTATTAAGGATAAAAATACTGTGACACTTCTCATGATCTGCAATGCCCCTTGGAGCTTCCAGACATTTATGCATACTGTATTCCATGAACTCTTGGTTCCTAGATTCATTTTATATTTGGACCATATATGGGTTTACGTTCAAGGATCTTATCATGTGAACTTTGAGGGATGTTTGGAAATAGTACAGGTGAGGTCCTTATCAGTCTGAATGGAATATAGTTTCCTCTGACCCAGCCTAATACCACATCAGAAAGGCTCCCTTGGACTGGTGGAGACCGAGGGAGTAGTCTGGGGACCCATGTGAATTCTAGGGCACACTCTTGGGCATCCTCTTGGTTCCAATGGAGGCATGAAGGCTGGGGAAGAAGCCATCTTACTTGAGAGCTGCTATCTGTTCCTAGGTAAGACCACTCCTCCCCACATCTTCATGTTTGACTGGGGAGTAATGGAGAGAGATTTCTAAAACCTTGTGTGTCCTCCTACTAGAACCCTCACCACCACCACCTCCTCCAACACTCACAGCCTCATCACCACTATGTGACTTGGGAGTGAGTATAATTTCATTATACTCTATATCCCTGTTCATGTCAGTCACTAGAACTCAGACCCTCCTCTCACTTCTTCCCTCACCCCCTCCACTCCTCACCTCCCTCTGAAGTTATGTTTTTCTATATGGCATATATCATCAGCTGGCACTTTATATATTTTACTTATTTGTCTGTATTCCCACCAGAATGTCAGCTCCATGAGGGTAGGAAATCTCTGTTTTGTTGTTGTTGTTGTTGCCTAAAATAGTGCCTGGCAGAGTAGGTATTCAATAAATATTTGTTGAATGAATAAATTATGTGATGGATATCTAAGTATTTGTTGAGAGTCACCAATTACTGACAACATCCATTTTCTTGTTTTTTTTTGATGAATGACCCCCTCATTGACCCTTTGGATGTATTAGTCTTTCCCAAGTCTCTGATAGTTGAGGGGACCATCTAGAACCCAAATCATCACATCACTTTGGGCATAATCCTTGACATGCCTCCCCCATGTCAAGCATTTGCCAAAGAGACCAATATGTCCAATGTAACTATTGATGCTATCCCAACCCAACCCTCTACATTCTCCACCTCTACTTGTATATGCATTCTTATATAAGACATTTAATCCAGGAGAAAACAAGCCAGGTTTCTGACTATTATGGCCAAATATGGGGTCAATAGCATGATGGGAAATGGGCATGTGGGATGATCTAAGCAATTGTATTTGTTACACCATCAGACACAGTGGGCTAATTACCTTCTCACTTTAATTTTTGAGTCATTCATTCCTCAGAAGCTAGGAATGCTGAGTTGATGGCCTCTCCTAGAAGCCTAGGCACCTGCTGGCCCTATCAACAATCTTGGACTGTGCCATGAAGCTGAAATGTCACCACTTATATTCTGCAACATTAACCAATCAATTGTGCCCTACAAGGGCCCCCCTCTTTAATGACCTATTCCATCTCTAAGCCTGAGAGTACTTAGATTGTTTGTGATGGCTGGGCTTGGAGGTCTACATCTATGGCTCTCCAACAAATCTGTTGGTTGGATAGTCCCAGAAATACCAAAAAATAAAGCAATATGTAACACATTCAACACCAAATGAGAATGTAGGAAGAGTCTGGAAAGTACAAAGCCTCCTATTTCCATCTTAACTTCCATCTGGTCTTGGAGGAACTGAACTATGTAAATCAATTTTATCACTGACTTGCTCTTCTCAGGGCCAAGAAGTCCTTGCAAGTCCTCATGAATCTATGCGACACCAGAGCAATACTTGGAGTGCCATACTTTGGGTCACTCTCTGAGTAAGTGTGCCAAACCAATGCAATCTAAATCCTGCTTTTACATCAACTATGTTTCAGTTCCCACTCCCACCCTATTACTTCTTTTTACCCTGATTGGTGCCATAACAACTGGGCAAAACTTGGCAAAACCAAATCTAAAAACTCTAGGTTATGCTTGGGTGTAAGGCCCATTAAAAGGCCACCACTAATAGACAACAAAGTCCTTGGATATTCTTACAAACAGAATGACACTCCTTATTCCATCATCCCAGAAACTCAAAGGCAGATACATAGAGACCCCATCCCCCATCTCTGCTATTTCTGAATCCTCTAAATTCTCTCTGTGTCTACCACTATCCATGACCACACCCACCCACAGTATGCCTGGTTACTTTATCATGCCACTAGCACGCTTGATAGTCACTGGTAAGACTGGATATAGCACCTGTGCTGTGAAAACCCCCTCTAGGGCCAGGAGAGGCTTGCAGAGCTGGCAGAAACAGAGTTCATGAGACAGATCTGAGATTTAGCTGCATATCTGCCCCAACCCCCTCTCTTGGGATTCTACTATCCACAAAGCCCAACCTAACACAGAGGGGGGTCAGAGCCTGAGCAGCTACTTTAAGGTGCTTCACATTCAGGTGGCCCAATAAACAGGGGGAAGGGTGTTAGTGGTATTCTTTGAGTCACTTGGTCAGCAGAACTACAATTTTATCCTTATCTTTCAGCTGTACTTTTGGTAAACTCATCTTCTTTTTTGGATTATGAATTTAGAATTTAGGGGTGCCTGGGTGGCTCAGTCAGTTAAGTGGCCAACTTCAGCTCAGGTCATGATCTCGCGGTCCCTAAGTTCGAACCCCGCGTTGGGCCCTGTGCTGACAGCTCGGGGCCTGGAGCCTGCTTCGGATTCTGTGTCTCCTTCTCTCTGACCCTCCCCCATTCATGCTCTCTCTCTGTCTCAAAAATAAATAAACGTTAAAAAAAATTAAAAAAAATTTTATTTAAGGGCTCACATTCTTACAAAATCCTTTTTACTGGCCTTCAACACCTTTCTATGTATAGGTAATTGTATATATATCCACACACAAACATGCACATACACATGCATTGTTGGATTGTGGTCTGAATCTCTTCTTCTCATGGACTCTCTAACACTGACCCAACTAATAGAATCTTCTGCATCTCACCCCATCTCCCCCAGATCCACCTGTTTTCTTATTTGCTCAGTCCCTGTGTTGTAGTGGGCATGGACTTTTTCTTAAGGAATAGTCATTTTTATATCATACTTTGGACTCTAAAACTCAGTAAAAACACATTCACACTGGATCTTTCATCAATATGGAATTTCTAATCATATAAGCTTTATGCCCTTATATAGTCAGTTTGTGACAGTCCATGTGTGGAAATCAACAGCAGATTGTAGATCCTATATCCTGTTACCATGCTTTTGGGCTGCTGATGCAGATCTCCATGTGAGCTCAGAATAGAGAGCAGTGCTCCTTCTCCATCCCACTCTTTTCCTTCCCAGGTACATCTTTTTTCCTAATGATGCCTATTTTATGTTGAAGCTAAAATAACTCATCAGTTAGCTTTAATTAAGCATACAGTGAGTAAAGAGAATGAAAATGGGAGAAACTTACATGGGTTTATAATTTGCATCCAGAATAGACTTGAATGTTAATTATTCTATATAATTTATAGAGTGATTCTATTATATGCCATGTTCTTTGAGGACAGGATTAGTTCTAACTCAATTTTATAGCCTGTTCAGTGGCTCTTACAAGGTCTGGTCACAATAAGTGCTTAATAAATGCTTATTGAACCAATGAGTGGTCCCAATGGCAGTACTAAAGGAAGATGTCAGAATGTCAATGGGTTGAGGGAAAGATGAGGGCAGTTTTAGAAATAAAACTTTTAAAACCTTGGGCTCTTGGTTGGTCAAAAACAGTATGGAAGTTGAAAAGAGACAGCTCTTTGAAACCCAGTGTCTGTGAGATCCAATGAGAGACTTCAGTCTCTCACTGTGAGGAATCAGTGCAGGACTGGAGAAAATCACCAGAAGAGCAAATACTGGAAGGGAGAATTTTACCTTTCATGCCCATGTGTTTTTTTTTTTTTTAATATATATTTGAATACCTGGGAAAGTGATTCACCAGCCATCATATTTAACAAAACCCACTCTCATTTTGCTGTGTGCTTTAGTGATACAGAAAATTTTCAATTATCTCCGCTAATGGAAAGGAAGCAATGGTACATATAATCAAAATGCCATTTCTATTTGCCTTTGGAAGTATTATGTGTGCTTTTCCCCCAGCAGGTTTGCTTTCATAATGATTAGTTCTAGCTTAGGCTAATATTAAAATGAGTTAGAATTTTCTATGCACAATAGCTGGTAGTAGAAGAGATGTGTTTATGGCAGAGGAAACTCATGCAAGGCTTAGTATTTGCCACAGTTAATCGCCCACATGGATGATCCACTTGCAGTGAGTGGGATTTTAAACAGAGCAAAAGGCAGAGTGACTAGATGTCCTGGATTTCAATGACCAATGGGTAGATGGCCAAGGAGGAAACCATAGCTAGCATTATGAAAAGTGTTAAAAGAGAAAGAACACTGGACTAGTCATAAGGCCACTGGGGTTCCTTGATGCCCAAGGGAGGTCATATAACCTCTTTGTGTCTCAAGTTTCCAAAAAATGTGATAATGACACCTATTCTGTCTACCTCACAAGCTAACTGTGCCAAAAGAGGATAGTGGGCTAAAGGACTTGCAAAAGTATTAAATGCTATGAAAATGCAAAGCACTATTAGATAAGCAATGAAATATTATTGTTGCCACCTTTCCAGGAACTGTTCCTTGCCCTACCTCCTCAGTGCTTGGGGCCTCAGGCTGGGGTTTCTGAAGCTTACCCCAATTAAAAATAGTCCCCTTTCTTGATAGACCCCTGCTCTTCAAGGATAGCTACTCTGATAATATCCATGCACCCTAGTGAATGGATGCATCCTTTTTTGGGTAACAGGGACCTTCCATCTATAATAGATTAACTTGGTGGCTTTAAAAGTGTGGTCCCTGGATAAGAAGCATTAGTATTACTTGGGAATTTGTTAGAAATGCAAATTCTTGGGTCTACCCCCACCTACTGAATCACAAACTCTGGGAGTGGGGCCCAGCAATCTGTTTTAACAAGTCCTCCGGATGAGTCTGATACATGCTCAAATTTAAGAACAAAAAAAGCAAGCTAGGAATCAGACTCTGGGACATTCCACTGACAAACTTATTTTTCTGCAGGAGGTAGGGGAAGGCTTACGGGACTCTTGACAGTGCATAGTGTGAGTGTGTGTGTGTGTGTGTGTGTGTGTATGTAAATGATGATCTGGAACATCATTTTCTCAGGTAGGTCTCTATCCCAACCACCCTAAAAATGCATCCCCACCTCAGAGACTGCCTACCCCCTTTCTTGATTTACTTTTCTTTGTAACACTTATCACTTTCTAATTTGCTGTGTTATTTACTTCTTTACTTGGTGGATTGTCTGTCTTCCCCTAAGCTAGAAAGTATGCTCCACAAGGGCAGTCCATTTTGTTCACTGCTGTGTCCCCAGCTCTGAGAACTGTGCCTAGTGGACTAGTGGACACTCAGTAAATATCTGCTGAATTAATGAGTGACTGAATATCTGCTGAACCTGGGAGATGAGGAAATACTGGGGTCAGACCAAAACACCGAAACACCTGCGAGCATCATTATTAGGCAAGGTTGCTACAACATGAGAGCCTTGCCTCTCTGCTCCTGCTTTGGGCTCTGAAATAAGTCTATAAATATGGCTTGAGTATATGCCATCCTTGGGGATTTGGTTCACTATACTCTTTGATTATCATTACAAAATGTGCTATCTGGATTCTCCTAGACGGGCTAGTGTACTGATTGATCAACATGTTTATCTGGCTGTTTGGGGCTGGGGGCAGTCTATGTTTGTAGCAGACTAGAGTGTGATGTGGCAGGGAAAACAGTAGTCTAAGAGTGAAAAACAGGAGTTCTGAGTTCTAGTCCTCTGCCCCTAACTCGCTGTGTAGTCTTGGGCAAACTGGGTAGCTATTCTGGGTCTCATTTCATTTGTTGATCTCAGTGATCTTCAAGGTCCCTTTCAGCGGTTATTATAGATCCATTGATGAGTTACTTGATTAATGTATGTCTCCTCTACTGGTAAGCTCCCTGAGAACGGGGTGAGTCTATATTTGTCCACCTAGTTCATAATGCCCAGTACTTGCAGTTACTAGGTATTTGCTGAGTGAGCAAATCCCTGTGAAAGCCAGATGGTGATCTTAGCCTCATCAGCCTGTGCTCTGCATAAGTCACAGGAACATGGATGTGGCCACAAAGACCTGGCCTGGAAGAGACCTCCAATCACACAAGGAAGAGCAGGATACTGGCTGTGCTCGCCCCCTACCCCCATGGCATACAGAGGGTGCACAATTCATTAAGGTGAAGACTGTGACAGTACACAGGGGAGATCCCAAGATGGCACTGGGCCATCAGGCCTGTGGTTTGAAAAAGCATGGATCTGGAGATCAGAGACCTACATTTGAATCTCAGAGCTGCTATTTTCTAGCTTTATGACTTATCGTGTAAGTTATTTACTTCTCTTAGCTTCAGCCTCTTCAGCTGGAAAATGAAGACAGAACTGCCTGCCCCTCAGGATGACTGTGAAGATTAGAGGAGATGATGTATATCAGGTGCCTTCCCAGCATCTGTATGAGAAACGTGCTCAGTAAATGGAAGACTCTTTGTCTGGTTCTGCCCTCCTGACCCGCCCCTCGCCCCATGAGGTTTCTAACAATGCCTGCTTCCCCAGAGAACCAGACTAAGTTTGTTACCAGCTCATGGCAGTGCCCTGGCCAGCCCGGCTGAGGGGAATAAAGATTGGGATAAAAAGTGTTTCTCAAAATATCTACCTTCAGAAATATAGATTTTCTTCTTTTGCTTCCAGTTTGCTTAATGAGATTTGGAGATTTCTGACTTGCTATGGCTAGAGAGCAAAAGGTGCTATTTTGTAAATAAAATTTCACAACACTATCTTTTGAATGTGCTGAGATTTATCACTGAACAAGTTTGAACTTTGCTTGTCTCTCTTTTTGGCTGCCTTTGTCTCCCCTACCACCTTGCTCCCCACCCACCCCTCCCTGGTAAAGTGAATTCTACTCCTGTTCTTGCCCTGCCTCCTCCGCTCTCCCCACCATACTAATCTACTACATATGGCCATCTTTCTTCTGGAAAACAAATTCTGCTGCTAGGCAACCAGAACACAAAATTGCTGTGGTTGACATGATTCTTATTAGTGATAGCAACTGCAGAAGTGCCGCCATGACGGCATGCCACATGTATGCTCACTGCGTCTGTCCCCAGCTAGACAGACCTTTCCAGAAAGTGGGATGGGGTGGATTCTTGGTAGAAAATTAATGGCCTCAGCACTCAACAGAGAGTATTTATAAATCACTGTATATCAACAGCCTGCTTTAGAATCATTTTATTAGAACACATTCATGAAAGTGACATACGGAAAAAAGACAGCAGCAATTCTCAGTCATGCAAATGCCCGTGTTAAGGTTCTCCATTGGATTAAGTTCAAGTACAAAGACAGTCCTTTCCTGAGCCAGGTGCAATTCCAGGGAGTGACACTGTGAATTGGGCGCGTGTTTCCTCCACAAAGTTCAGAACACTGAACAAGTCCCATCCTCACAAGATTGCGAGGTACATGGAAGTGTAAACTTTCAGGATTTTAAAGACCCCTTTACCCAGCCCTCCCCCATAACCCAGCTGGAGGAAGTAAGCCCAACGTGGGGCCCTCTTAGAAATATGGTTTAGTCTATTGAAAATAAAGCAGTGGGCCTTAAAAAATTAGAAAATGAGTATATATATATACATATATATATATGTAGGTAATGGAATCCTCTTTGCCTCTTTCTTGCCTTGGTGTGGGGTTTCCAGGAAACTCTGTTAGGGGATGGGGCTCTCTTGAGTGTCTTGGAAGCTGGAGGGCTTTTTAAACTTTTAACTTTTATTATGAAAAATTGCAAACACATACAAAAGTGGAGAGATGGTATAATGAATGCCCATGAACCGACCATCTAGTCTCAACAGTTACCAACATGCAGCCAGTTTGTTTCATTTATTTCTTCTCCCTCTTCCCATCCCCCACCCCCGACAGGATAATTTGGGAGTCAGGAGGGTGGTCTTTGAACCAGAGTGAAGTTAGAGGAGCCAGGAAATCCCGACAAAAGCTGGGCAGGCTGACACAGAGAGAACACTGGTTGGGGACATGGTTGGGCCAATGTTCGGGAACCGCTAGAGTTAACCCTCCTCTTCTCTACCATAAACTACCCCTTATTCCTCCTCCCTCTTTCTCATGATGTGGGGGAGGAGGGCTAGATTAGAATGATGGGTTTTCCAGGTCAGGAGCCACTGACAATAGAAATGTTCAATCTGGACAAAAACTCCAGAGATAAGTATGTCCCTCGGATGAGCATGCCCACTCACATGGCAGACGCCCGGGGCGAAGAGGACCTGGGGTGCCTGGTGTTTGGATTGGGAGTCAGGGGGAGTGGCTTGGGTCATGGGGCCTCTCACAGATCCCTACCGTCCCACCATATTCAACTTTGGAGAGAAGCTCAGCAACCTCGAATCGCACCTGGTAGAGAAGCAGGGAGCCCGAGGGGCAAGCCCATGGCCCAGGGGGGCAGATTTTGCCTGGAACATGTTGCCCTCTGAGCAAAGGCTGTACCCCACACCAGCCCTGCCAGAGCAGTCTCAAGAGAGGTGGGTGATGGGAGTCCAGGTGGGAGGTCCCAACGGCGGCACGGCTAACCCGGTGAGCTGCAGGGACAAGTCCCAGGCTGCGCGCTAAACGTAAGTGGAGAAAGGATCTCCAGGTCCCAGGTGCCACCGAGGAGCAAGGTTGCCATCCTGTTAAGAAAAGGGCCGGGGCTCTGTGATTTGCATATGACTTTGCAAAAATCTGCACGAGATCCCGTAGCCCTTTATAGAAAACAGAGTTAAATCATCAGTGCAACCTACTGTATTTCTAGCAACCCAATGCACAGAGTGCAACCTGGCAGATACACCATCATTTTTTTAGAAGAGGAAATGGAGGGAACACAGTGCTGTGTAGGACATTCCTTGGTCTGAAGGTTCAGAAGAAGCCAACCAAGTCCAGGATCCAGATGAGGATCGCTGACTGGCCACTTTCACTAACTCTGGCAGGGCTCAAATCCATATACTTTTCCTCGCATTAGATGCTCGTTGAGCAGTCCTGTGGTTTCCCAACATCCCACACATAAAAGCAGGAGGAGAGCCAGGAAGAATATAAAGAGAGATGCATTAAATATGAAGTCCTAGTGACAGTGATCATTAGTGTTTATTTCATACCCTTCTGTTTTGTTTCTTTGTTTCAACTCTTTTAGGATCCCTGTGCCTTGCCAGCAAGTCTCACTATGACATTCATTTGGGGGGAAAGAAACCGAGAAAAGTTTAACCATTTATGTAGCACGTCTTTGGCAGTAAGTGACCTAAAATTCCCGATTTCAAGTATCTCTAGGGTTCGTGACATGTGGTAATCTGTGATTTTTCCAAGGCATGTGGTTGGTTTGTGAGGCCACATGGCTGGCTGAAGGAGTGGATCAATGGGTGAATGAGGGAGCCTTCCAGAGACCCAGCTTCCATATTCCAGTGTGGCCACACCTACTCTACTCAGACACCAGAAGCAATGGAATCGTTTCTTTAATAAGGCCCCTCAAAGAAAGTCAACTTCTAGTGCTATTGGAGGTGTGAAATATTCTAAAAAGCAATGGCTCAGCCAAGAGAAAAGTCCAAGGTAAATTAAAGAGTATGATCTCATATTTGACTGTGGCTCAGATTATGATGCTAAAGGTTCCATCATACTTGCCATATAGAAATGAGAAAACAATTTCAAACTCCCTTAGTAAGAACTCCAGCCAGCCAAAAACTGTTCATTAGGGAAAGAAAACACTTCAGCATCAAGGTAAAATGGCAGTTACTCTGAGCTGTGAGGAAGATAGGGGATACTTAGAATTCAGAAAGGAGAGGAGATTCTGAAGAAAGCCAGGAGCTGTACACAAGCATTTGTGAAGTAACTCATAGAAGGTGCTGGTGACCACAGAGTTCATCTTTACTAAGGCAAAGGGTCTTAGGAATTTTATATACATTACATTAATAGGGAGGTGGGGCAGAGGGGTGGTATCTGCCGTCCTGATTAGTTAGTTCCCCACACTATAAGTTACTGTCATTGCCAGTTTAATGTATAGATGTGCTATAAGATCTGGAGAATTTAGTGGCAGAATTTAACGGTTTTATAGATGCTGACTTTGACATTTTATTCTTTACACAGTTCTTAAAATTCTGAAAGGAGAGACAGTTTTTAAAAATATTTTTATTGTCATTATTATTATTAATAGCTAATATTTGTTGAGTGTTTAGCACATGCTAGGCAAAGAGCTGAGTATCTGGCTTGCATCATTTCATGTAATTTGCACCACAACATTATGGGGTAGGTAATACCATTACCTCCATTTTGCAGACTGAAGCCCTGAGAGGCCCTGCCCAGGATCATACAACTGGCAAGTGAAGGGGGTGAGATCTGTACTGTGGTTGGTTTGATTCCAAGGCTGTCCTTAATCACTGTGCTACGGTGGCTCCTGCAAAGGAGAATTGATCTCCTAAGTGATGTCTGGATGTTTGTGGATTCCCAAGGTCTTGGAAAGCATCTCACGTATTTTGTAGATCCATCTTATCCTCAAGGACCTATCTAGAAGAGGTTTGGGTCACTTCATTATATATATATATATCTCCATTAGGTCTTGCAGAAGAATTTTTACCCCCTTTTAAACCTCAAGTTATAATTGTCTCTGTGCACCTGTACATCTGTCTGCTAGTTTGCTGTGTGAGACATCTAAGAAATAAATGCATGTAGGCAAACTGAATGCTTGTTCTCTAAACCCTGAGAAAATACAGACACATTCATAAGGAGGCTATTATTTTACATAGCCCAGTTGGTAACTTCATGAAAGAGTAGTGAACACCAATGCATAGCTCTTAACTTCAAAAATGACAGCCATTCATAATCTCTTTGAGATGATTTTCTAAGAATCATCATTAAAAAGGACTAATAAGAAAAGTTTAAATGAAAGTGTGGGGGCAGGGGGAAAGGCCATTAAATTTGTTTGAGATGATAATTATTTCTATTATTTAGAAAATATCTCTCAGCTTGGAATTCATATATATGTTCCACATCCAATCACCCTATACCTTTGGCATTTCAATTCAGTAGGCCAGGGTAGGGGCCTGTAGTTAGCTTTTAGATATATTTCCCTCATAATTCTGTGGGATGCCTGGTTTGGAATCCTCGGCACACTCCATCGCTGGAAAACCTGAGTTTTGTAGTGTTTGAACTGCATTTTCACATCCGACAGCACACACTGTCCAGAAGTACTTGTCTTTGGCATTTTCCATGAGGGGCAAGAATCAGTGAGACCCACTTCAGTATAGCAGTGGCTTTTATTAACCAGACCTCCTCATTATTCTTTTATCTTTAAGGAGGGCCCTATGTTGATATTTCCCCTATCTCCCACTATTCAGGTATAGACACCCTTTTCATAAATACTTTATATAATACAATGTAGGCTCCATTCAAATACTAGACACTCGTGACATAAGCTTTCTGAGCTACTGGAGATGTTCTGCAGACCCTGGGTGCATAAGAGACATCATTGGACATCCAGTGGTATAATAATAGCCACGAATGGGGAACATATTTATATATTATAGATTTAAACCCTTTCTTGGTCCATAAAGAATTTGAGGCAACTATTTGGCAATATGTTTTTAAGTGCATCTTCAGTTGGCTGTATCTTCTGATGTTTCTCTCTGATGGACTGGGAAGCCAGTGAGTCAGAAGTATGCCTGAATTACTACTCCCATGGTTAAGACATAATAAAGAGCCTCTTCCACATTCCTGACTCATGCCTTGTTCTGCTACCCAGTGAGCGATTGACACATGGGATATAGGGAACATGGAATGTTCTTGGTATTTTAATGCAGGTGTGTTTTACTCAGATGATCAAGGGGGAAATGATAGGACTTAGACTATTTGGGTAAAATGTTACTTTGTGTGCTTTGGCTTGAATTATCCAATTGTTTCCCTTAGTGAGCTTGTCCAGTGGAAGGCAGTGTGCATAGTGGACACCAGCAAGACTTGGGCTCATATCTATGTTCTGCCACGTTCTGGTTGTGTGACCTTGGGCAAGTTATTGAACCTCTTAGAGTGACATGTTCCTCATCTGCAAAATGAGGATAATGATACTTACCTTGAAGAATTGTTGTGAGGACCAAATGAAAGATTATACATAAAATGCCAGGCTCATATTAAGAGTTCAGTAAGAGAGGCAGTTGTCATTGTGAGCTGTTTATGCTCTGAATGGCTTCCTTAGCAGGCAGCCTCTGTGCTTTCCCTGGCCTTCCCAATTACAGCAGGGACTTCTTACAGAGGGACTATATCTCCCCCATTAGATGGGGCAGCAGGGGGCGGGGGTATTATCCTTGATGGGGACTTTATGTGCCCTCTTGTTTCCATTATACACAGGGAACTCTGCAAATACTATGTTAACTGGTTTAAAAGAATCTTTTTCTACCCCCAAATTTCAATGTAGAGCCCAGACTGGAAATTTTCCTTAATGTAGCCATCAGAATCACAAACTGCGATACAGAGTAGTAAAAATATTGAATCGTGCATACAGGAAAGATATAAACACCAGAAAGTATATTTTTACTTTAGCTTTTTTAAGGATTGATTTTGTGACTTTCTTATGTGTTCTTTCTTGCTTTCTACTCTGCCTGAAGGGTCTCCTTTTGGCTTCTAGATGTCTGCTGCTCATGCGGACCCCAGGGTTCCTTATCTAGGATGCTGTTAGGAGCTACTGAGAAGGACCAACTGGCCTGGAAGGTGGCACAGAGTTACGCCCTGCTGTGCTCCCTCCCAAGTGACAGGCCAGGCTCTCCCCACCTCAGGAAGGCCACCCCCGTGAAAGAAATCAGTCACAGGAAGGAAGAGTTCATCTCCCTGTTTTTCTTCTTTCTGCTTTCCCCTCTGCTCAGGGAACCCTCTGAGAGCACCATGGAACCAGGAAGTGTGGGAGAAACATCCTTGAAAATATTGGTTTCATGTAATTATTTTTTTTGTTTCAAGTTCAGAAAGGTTAGAAATTGCCTCTTTCCCAAGAATTCTTATCAGAAAACATTCCCTCTACACTTAGACTGTGGGAGTTGAAGGGAGAGAGGGAGGTGAGGGGCCGGGGAAGAGCTGGGGCTTGACCTAATGATGAATCTCGTGTTCGAAACCTTGCTGCCCATGTAGGGTAACCAGTTTCCTTCCTGGAGGCTCTCTGTGTCTTCCTAACCTGGGTCCCAATATCCCCACGCTCAGTCACTCTGAAACCCCTCTGGAATTACAGGGGCTTAAAATCAAACTTGAAACATGTCTGCTTTCTGTCTCTCACACTGTGTATCTCTTCATAGAATCTCCTCATGAACTTGAAAGTGTACTTTCAGCTCTTCCTTACCTTTTCCATGCTTCACTAAATAGCTGCATTCGGGGGGAAACCCTGATGAACTCATTCCCTCGTCCTCCCCAACTGCCCACCCCCTGAATTTTCCTTCTCTTTCCTTTCACTGTCCAAGGTTCCTGTCCTTCACAACCAAAGTTTCCAGCTCCTCAGCTCGCAACCTTGGCCCATCCTACACATCAGCCCAAATTCACTCTCTGGTCACTTTCCCTCCTCTCAAGATACTGAGATGTCGATCACCCTGTTTCCTACCGGACACCTGCTTGTCCCTTGTCTTAGGTTCATGCTGAGGGTGGACCTAAGCAACCATTTAATAATCATGTTCTTTCCTGTCCTTTAAAAATAACATCTAGTAGGGTTTTCTTTGTTAATAGAAGTAATTTTCTTTTAGAAAATTTGGAAAAAGCCACCATCCAGAAATAACCACTATTTACGTTTTGGTGTATTTCCTTCATATATACATACATGCACACATATATGTATATACATATATATGTACATATGCATACATAAGCACAATACACACATATATACACGTACACATTCGTTTATGTTTAACACAGAAAAATTAGTCTCTCATGTTTAGAAGGAAAAGGAAGACTCCCAAGCAGGTGGGAAGAAAAGGAATTACATGCTGCAGCTCAGGTAGGCTCTTCACCTGTGCCCCCCACAGCCATGAGTTTTTGGAGCCCATGACATAATGGTTTACAATGGCTTGATGGCCAGAAAATATGTTCAAGATATCCCTGCCTCCCAGACCACATCGATGAATATTTCCTAGACAGTGTATGGGAAACACATTCAGAGACACACAATTCATCAATATACAAAAACAGAAGTTATACACATAAAACATATTATTCAAACAAGTATTTCTGAGCATGTCTATGAATGTCTAACTGTGTGGCAGTGCACTGAACACAGCAGAAGGTATCCCACGTGAACCTTGTCTTTATGGATCTCGGGACTCAGTTGCTGACATAAAAACCAGCCCAAAGGAAACAAAAGGGAACCAGAAGAAGATGCTGTCTCACAAAGTGCTAAGGGAAGGGACTCCAGAAATCATTCCAATAATGAAGAAAACTTGTTTCAACAACACTTTTCCTGTATCCACCAGTACAGAGAAATAGTTTTGGAAACATAGTGATATCTGTGATAGGTTGGTAGACAAAGGCGATTATTATTTAAAAGGTCATTATATTTTAGTGAAGAGAATCACACAGATAATCTACCAGAAAACATATAAACATATATTAGAGGAGAGGTTTGCAGACAGTAAGGAACCCAGAAAAGGGGCAGGGCTGGGGGTAAGGGGCCTGTGTATCAGGAGGCTGTAAGTCCTAGAGAATGTTCTTGTGGTTTGGGAGACATGCGTCTCCTCTTAAAGCTGCCAGGGATAGACTTTACATATTCCATGAAAATCTAGAGTCAGGATGAAGACTATGCAATCACTGTGATGATCCATTGCAACAGGATTTCAGGAAAAGGATCAAGAATGAAAGAGAGCCAAGATGGCTTAAAGGTACAGTTGTAGATGGGGGTTAAGAAAAGATTGTCTGGGAGATGGTAGGGGATGTGTTCAGTTTCAGGTCTGCCAAAGAGAGCGCGTGAGTCACCCAAGTGCAGTTTGGCCGCAGACAGTTGGAAACATCGCACTAATGACCCGAGTGTGAGAGATAAGGGCTAGAAACAGAGATTTTTCAACTCATTGTTAAGGGTGCAACTTTATGCTAAACAACATGGCAAATACTATGTAAAACACCTAACATATGACCTGGATGTTAAACAATGATATTTGACTTGTTTGAGGTGGGGGAGGGTACAGGAGAGGGGGCAATGCTTGTGCTCAGAGGTGTGGTGGGAGAAGTAGTGAGCATTAGCATGAAGGAGGCATGAGTCAGGCTGGCAGTGAAGGGTGGGCCAGATGTGATTACGCAAGTCAGTAAGCATTACTGGTGGACACAGCAGGAGCAAAGCATGACATGGCTGGGGGCATTCGACTGCCATTATTTATTATGTGCTAGATGCTGTCGCAGACAGTAGAGATGGGAGCATCATTAGCACCGAGACATGATTGTCAAGGAACTCACAATGTAACATGGGAGAAAGACACATAGGCAACCCATTATGTGATAAGTGTAATTAGGCTGAAACATATAAATTGCCAGGATTCACCCATTTTGGATACACAAAAATGGCAGTTTCATTATGATTTAATCGGAAGCAGATGCATTATAGCATATATGACAGCAAAGGTCTCTAAAGGATGTGTTGGAGGGAAAACTTTATAAACATCTGTACTTGATCCTTAGTGAATGTGCTACTGAGGCTTTTAGCTGACAAGTGAGACACTGAAGGAAAAGTTTGAGGAGGATGAATCTGGTATCAGGAGAAAAGATAAGACACAGGAGCAAAATCCCAGAAAGCAGGGAGGTTTCTGAAAGAAGAATTTCAGCAAAGGGTAACCAAGGCCCGGCAGAGTGGTGTGACAGATATTTTGAGGGACTCGTTCTCAGGACTTAGCAACAGACTGGCTGTCAGGGAATATGCCGACAATGGACCCAAAGATAAAACATGGGTATTTGGGAAAATCATATTGTTCTGCCCCAAATGGGGAAGTCAGACCACGTTACTAGTTTGAGAGAAAAAGAAATAATTTTCTGAGACTGAGACTGAGGAAAAGTCGGACATCAAACTGGAAACACACAGGTAACCAGTTATAATAATGGTGTCCGGCACTAACAGTGTTCATTATGTGGCCACTCGGTCTCAAATTTGCTTATTGGTTTTCTGGTTCCTCAGTAGAACTTCAGATGGGTGGGGACTGGCTTGTTTTGTTTCAGTGCTGCATCTCCATTCTGGAACAGTGCCCGGCTCGTGGTGGGTGAGTAAATTAACGTGAAAACTGCCATTAGGAGAAAAGTCACTTCAGAGCTATAATCTTGGCATTTTTGTCATGGACATCAGAATCGAAGCAACAAAAACCATGGCTGGAGGTGGCGGGGTGATGTAGAGAAAGAAGAATCACGAGCAGAAGTTCAAATGTGGCTCTCACTGGAGCATGAGGGGACAACACGTGGTAGATGGCAGCATGGCAGGCAGTGGTTGACGACATGTGGGAGAGGAGGTGTTGAAGTGATATACTCCAATGGGTATAAAGGATGAGATTTAGAGGGTTGTGGATGGGTGGGTTAGCATTAGACTCTTTCTGAGACTAGAGAAAGAATGACAGAGTAAAATGATAGTGATGCATCTAGGTGCGGATGAAAGTCACCGTCATGCAAACAAACAAACAAACAAAACCCTTAAACCAACAGTGTTTCTTGGATGTTAATGAATAACATCTAAATTCCTTTGAATGGTGTCCAGTGTCTTCCATGATCTGAGCCAAGCAATCCTTCTGGTCTTAATCTCCCACAGCTCACCTCACAGACCCAGAACTTCAACCAGACATATATCTCCCCTGCAAGCCCCAAACCCATCCTATTTTCCCCTTTCTCCCTTACCTGCTCTTACTGTTTCATCCATGTAGTATGACCTTTCTCTGCGCCCCACCCCTGCCTCCACAGTGCTGCCTGGATAAATTCTACCCACTTAGTAAAGTCTAATGCTAAAACTTCTCTGATCCTCCCAAACTAGGATTTTTATTTTCTTAATTACATTTGGTCTCAATTTCCAGATCTCTCTCTTACCCACAATGCCAAACATGTTACCTTGTGTTTATTTGTTATTCAGTTATTCCTTGAACAAATATTTACTGAGCACCTTCTAGGAGTCAGTACTTTGCTGGATTCGGTGATGCAATGGGGGTATAAAACAGACATCCCTCCATTCTCACGGACTGAAAGTCTAGCATAGGAGGCAGTCATATAACCACACAAATGCTTATGGCCACAGTGGCAGGTACCGGGAAATAACAGTACAGAGTGTTGTGAGAGATGTGGCTTGGGGAGGGGACTTGGGCAGTGGATTAGAACAGGATAAAATCAGAAAGAAAAGAGGGCAAAAGGGGTGGACTGTGGCATGGGAGGAGAGATGATCTTCCAGACAGAGAAAACACAGGCCCTGTCTACAGGTCTCGGGATGGGAAGAAACCTGGGACATTCAAGGAAGGCCAGGTACAGGCTGCAAGGCAGAATACAGGAGGAAAAGAGTGGTTCTCATGAGGCCAGAGAAGTGGGCCGAGGCCAGATCATGCAGCCACATAGGTCATGGTGAAGATTTTGACATTCAGCCTCAGAACAAAGAGACACTATTGAAGGGCTTAAGGCCATAAAGTGATGTGGACAGCTTGTCCACTGGGGGCGCCTGGGTGGCTCAGTTAGTTGAGCGTCCAACTTTGGCTCAGGTCATGTTCTCGCAGTCTGTGAGTTCAAGCTTTGTGTCAGGCTCTGTGCTGACAGCTCAGAGCCTGGAGCCTGCTTCAGATTCTGTGTCTCCCTCTCTCTCTGCCCCTCCCCTGTTCATGCTCTGTCTCGCTCTCAAAAATAAATAAACATAAAAAAAATTAAAACAAACAAAAAGAAAAACAGATCACACTGCCTGCAGAGTGGAGAAGGGAGAGGAGGGAGGTAAGTGTGAAGGCCCGGGGAACAGTGGGGAGGCTCTGCCCATAGGCCACATGTGGTAGGACACCAGCTCACACTACAGTGAATGACGCAGTAAGAAGTGTAGCCCTCAGTCTTTTTGGGGTCAATCCCTAGGACTGAGAAAAGTTGAGTCTCACCAATCATTCCGCTAATGTAAACCCCCGTCAGCATCACCTCAGGTCCCCAGAACCCCTAGGAAATGTGCCTGGTGGGATAATCAAGTTTTCTGAATAGCTAAACACCAGCACTTTATCTCCCCGATTTAGCCATCTTTATGGATATCTTTATATCTCTAACTTCTGTAACAGAATACAGTGAGCATAATTTTCCCTTCTGTTTACAATATAAATACCACCATGATGAATAATTATGGTGTAGTGCAGAATATAAGGGGGTCCTCAGATATGCTCAATCATGATGAAATCTTGGTACCCTCACTGAAGAGAACCAAACTGTTGGGAGTTTTAATGCACCCATCAGCTTTTGCTCTCACAGCTTTTCTGCTTCCTCTCTTGCTGACAGTAGCTCAGCTTTTGTGGCTATTGGTGGGTCTAGACAGAAGGAACTTTCTCCTCATCTGATTTTCTAAGTAATATCTAAGTAACTAGATGGCCGAGATGGTAAGAATTACATACCAAATCAGGATTCAAGAGGCTTTCCTGTGAGCATACGTGTTTAGTTTTGCTACGTGAAGGCTTCCTATGTCTTGGATCTGTTTGTTGGACAGCTGAGTTCCAAATCCAATATATTTATTACCTTTTATCCTAACACACTTCATTGCTTTAGCTGTGTTACCTGTCATATAATGTAGGACAACAGACAGATACCTTCAAAAGTCAAGCAGTTCTTATTCTTTCATTAAAATAGAGGAGGGATGCTTAGGGATTGACAGAAACCCACATTAAAAATAAAGTTTCCGTGTTGCTATACTATTCTGAGGAGAAATAAATGGTGAATTATATTTGAAAATACTAAATGTAGGAAACGTCTCGTATGACATCACATGAACCTCTAACTTACAAATATATTGACTTCAAAATGTCAAATTTTATGTTTATCAAGACAGAATAAAGAGAGTAGAAAGATGAGCCACAGAGTGAGAACAGACATTTACAACATATATAACCAATAAGGGACTAATATCTAGAATGTATGAAGAACTCTTAAAAATGCAGACAAGAAACCCCTAGACAACTCACTAGATACATGGATGGGCAGGAGGCATGAATAGGGGATAAAAAAAAAAAAAAGAAAAAAAAAAAAGAAAACCCAAAGCCCCATTAAGGACATGAAAAAGTGTCCAACCTCATTAATGCTTAGGGAAATGCAAATTAAAACCATAAGCAGATACTACCATATACCCACCAGACCTGCAAAAATTTTGAAGTCTGACAGTGTCAGGTATAGGCTAGTGTACAGAGCAATCGAAACTCTCAAATATACTGGTAGGAGTGTCCATTTGGCACCAGCATTTTGAAATCACATCATCTAGTAAAGTTGAAGGTATAGACAGAGATATACCCTATCACTCAGTAAGTCCTTTTTTGTTCACCTAGAAATTCCACGCCTCACTTTACACTGTAGGGAAGCTCAAGCAAGTGTGCCCAAGCATACAGATACAAGAATATTTATAGCAGTATTGCACCAGCAGCCCCAAATATCCCATGCACAGAATGGATAAATTGTGGTATAGTCATATAATGGAATACTACATAACAACTAAATGAATGAATGACACACTTCAGCATGGATGAATTCCATAAAAATCACACACACTCACACACACGCACACAAACATGCAATATAATTCCGGTCATATGAAATTTAAGAACAGCCGCATTGAAACTATATTGCTTAGGGACACATACAAAGGAGGTAAAAATAGAAATAAAAGTAAGGATAGTATTATCACGAATGTTACGAGAATGATTACCTCTAAGGGAGAAGAACAGGGTTGTGACCAGGAAGGGACACACAGGGGGCTTCTGGAAAGCTGGCAATGTCCTGCCTTTCTGACCAGCATGGTTATTTCCTGTATGTTCACTTTATAATTGTCCATTCAATTGTCTAGGAGTTTGTATGCATTTTTAGCATATGTATTTTACTTTTTTTTAAAAAAAAGTTTACTTATTTATTTATTTTGAGAGAGAGTACAAGTGGGGGAGGGGCAGAGAGAGAGAGAGCAGGAGACAGAGAATCCGAAGCAGGCTCCAGGCTCCAAGCTGTCAGCACAGAGCCTGATGTGGGGCTCTAATTCATGAAGTGTGAGATCATGACCTGAGCTGAAGTCAGACGCTTAACTCACTGAGCCACCCAGGTGCCCCTGTATTTTACTTTAAAATTTTTTTTTAAAGTTTAATGTAAACCAAATACTTTTAATTAGGAATGTATTTTATCCATAGAAACGAAAGTATGATTAACATTAATGAGACAAACCCACAAGTCTCATTTGGGTAACAGTATAAACACTGCACATTTCAATAAAAATAAAAGAAACTAATATTATCAGTTAAACAAAACACACAGGGCAATAATGAATAAGGATTATTTTTACAGTATCTGATATCAGCTCAGAAAAGATTAAAATATCGATGCTACACTAAATTGCAAGATTGTGGGCACTCTTAAATTCAACTGATGGGAGTATGGACTGGTACAACATCCACACAGAGCAATCTGACGATGGCTATCAAAATTTTAAATGTAAATCCTTTTGATGTAGTAGTTGTACTTCTAGGAAGTTACCCTATTAATATACTCATAATTCACAAGTGTGAGAAACTATATCTATACAAAGCTACTAATTACAGCCTTGTTTGTAATGGCAAAAGATTGGAAACATCTCATTTACCCATCAACAGAGAACTAGTTAAATAACCTATGGTACCATAAGTAATGGAATACTGCATAATCATCAAAAAGAATGAAGCAGCATTACATGACTCACTGTATAATTACCCAAATTTGTTACATGGAAAAAGTGAAAAATTGTACTTATTGTATGCAACTACTTGTTTAAACTTTTTAAAAGATATTTATTTATTTTTGAGAGAAAGAGAGACAGAGAAATGGAGTGTGAGCGGGGGAAAAGCAGAGAGGGAGGAAGACACAGAATCTGAAGCAAGCTCCAGGCTCTGAGCTATCAGCACAGAGCCCGACACAGGGCTCAAGCTCACAGACTGCAAGATCATGACCTAAGCCAAAGTCACATGATTCACCAACTGAGCCACCCATGTACCCTTAAACATTTTTAAGAAGAATAAATAAATATGAGCCTTCATGTTTTTAAAGAACCTCTCTAGAATACCCACATTTTGAAACATGTGGGTTTAAAAGTTCACTACTGTAAAAGTTCATCTTAAGAATCTTGAATGCATATCTTTAAGGAAAATCAGGTTTGATTGAATTATTATGAGGAAGTGTAAGAAGATTTTGGTAAAGATTCTAACTATTTTTCTGCACAGTTCCTATCAGAGCTAAAAGCCCATTAAAAAAAAAAAAAGCCAAATTCCACATCAAAACCAAGTAATTCTTTTGATACAGATGTATCAGTAGTACTTCTCTTCTACATATTGTCCCTGATTAGAATAACTTATTTGTGTATCAAAACTGATACAAAGGAGGAGAAACAGATAGAAAGATGAACCTTACGGTGAAGCTCAAATTTCACTTTTGGTGTAGAAGCCATCCCCTTCCCGGGGGTAAGTTTGTTGCACAAAGTGGGTATGCTTCTGTTACAAAACCTAGCATACAGTATGGTAAGTCTTTCTAATTTCTCAGCTAATTTGCAAAGCAACTGGCATAAAGGAAGTGCTAAGTACAATGGTCCCTTTCATAAATACATGAAACATGCCCATAGTCACCGTGTTTGGCATCACATATAAGACACCTGGGGTGTGAAAGGACAGAGGTTATTGTTAGGTATCGGGAATCTCCATGGTATCTTGTCAACAGCGGACACCCAGGAGCATTCCATTGAATAAAAGAATGAAATCAGTATACCAATATATTTGAAATAATTTTCTATTCTACCTCTAGCTAATTTCATTCTTCTCTGTTAACAGATCTTTTTTACTTGGTCATGTGTTAATGGTTGTGCCAACTAGTTTGCTCTTTAAATAACACAACCAACCTAGTGGTTTGGACTTCGCGTTCCTGTTAGAAGCACTGTCTTGAGTTAATTTTTTTTTTTTTAACATTTATTCATGTTCGAGAGACAGAGATAGAGCGCGAGCAGGCGAGGAGCAGAGAGAAAGGGAGACACAGAATCTGAAGCAGGTTCCAGGCTCTGAGCTGTCAACACAGAGCCCCACATGAGGCTTGAACCCACAAACTGTGAAGTCATGACCTGAGCCAAAGTTGGAGGCTTAACCTAGTGAGACACCCAGATGCCTCAGAAGCATTGTCTTGAGTTTAAATGTTAGAGAACATATCCTAAAAATCTCCCTCTTTGGAGATTTTTCAAAAATTTTTTCATGAATGCAATAAAGTTTCATGTGGAAAAGGCATAAAAATTGTGACTTTTTCGGGGTTACATGTAGGTGCAGTGGGGCAGAGTGGGGAGCTTGACTCTGCATTACACATTTCAGATTTCACAGTTTGAAGCACCTCCTTTAAACAAACCTTTTCCCACTCCTCATACCCTCACATTCTTTTTTTAAAAATCAGAATATTTTTCTTTTATGAACAACTTCCTTCCAATATTCCTAACTGTTTCATGAGATAGACAAAATTTAAAAGTATTTGGGGGTTAGGTTGAATACTTCCTCCTCTTTTCTCTTTGTCTAGAATGTCTGTCTTCCTGCCACGAGTGTAACCTTCTCTAATCAGGAATGTGCCGAACGCAATCAGGGCCAAAAGATAATAGTGTTGTTTGTGTGTGTGTGTGGGGGGTGGGTGGGTGGGTGGGTGTGTAATCTGGCATTCTGATCTGCAATGGTTATGAATCAGAGAACTGAAAATTGCAGGACTACCTCCAAGTGTTCCCAAGTGATCTTTTTAAAAGGATTGCTGAGTTCTTTTTAGATAAAAGCCCCAAAGGTGTCAGTCACAGATACACATATAGAGATAGAGGTTAAAACAAAAGTCAGTTCCAATGCATTACAAATGCCTTAAAATTGAGCATATTTAGGCTGCCAATCAGCAGGAAAGAGAGACAGGTCGAAGCAGGAAACCAAGGTATTTTCTTTTGTTCACTGCCATATCCTCTGTGTCTAGAACAGTGCCTGCCATATAGTAGAGCTCAAGAAGTGGTCGATGAATCCGTGACATAAAAAGGTGGCATCCATCAAAATCCCAAGGAAAAGAAGATAGTGAATTTTTAATCTCCCTGGTGCTCACTAAAATCAAGTCTTCCACGTGCATGTAAGTCAGTAATAGCAAGTAGCAAATGAAACTTGTTAAACCCCATTCCTGCAGCTGAAATGACACCATTTGGCAGGAGACCAGAGACAGACATAGTAAAAAGTGGAGGCTTTCTTTCCCTTCGGTGCATCATAAAGTTCAGAGGGGATATAAGCCCTTGCCATAGGTACGGGGTGAGAGCATTGTGTACGGGACACTCACTAAGCAGTCCACAGCCAGCATCAGCAGGGGCCAGGCAGAACAGAGGCTCTCTCCCGAGCTTGTCGTGAGTGTATACATCTCTCTGCAATTACCAATTTCAAACAGAACCAGGTAGAGCATTAAAAAAGGCTGGTAGGTGAACCTTTCTGAACTCAGAAGACTCAATTTTAAGCCCTTATGTATGGGGAGGCTGAAAACTGACCACTGGCCCTGATACACAGAAGTGGCTTCTCCAGCACAGCCAGGGCCCGTTCTGCACAGCACGTGGTGGGGGAAGAATGGAAAGACCGACTGCTGGGGGCAAGAGTCTGCCTGCAATGAGGAAAAGGACATCTATCCTGGGTCCCATGTGCACAGTTCTGCATCTTCTTCTAGCAGGTTTCTCTCAACAGGCAGAGGTATCGGGGCAGAAACAGGCTGCTCCCATAAGAAGGCAACTGCTGCTCACTGCCCCTGGGAGAGGCCCTGAGCCAAAGTCACGTCCTCACTGTTGCTCCTTGTAGACAGCCACCATGCTGGACATTCAAACTTACTTCTCTTGACAAGGACCTGCTTTTTGGCCTCACCTCACCCCAGTGCCACAAATCCCAAGACCCATGCACACGCGTTATGCAGACAGGTGGGCAGTAGCTGTCGAGCAGCGAGGAAGTGACACTGAGCTTCCAGGAGGGTAAACTCTGAGCAAGCATGTCCCATCTAAGCTCAAGATCAAGAAACAGGGTAACACTGATGCACTTGCTATCCAACAGGCTTTTCCCAAGAATCCTATGTTGTGGCCACAGGTAACCGGTGTCCAGCTTTACAGCACAGTGAGCATAGACAGAGGTAGCTCCAGCTAAGGCACAAACACCACTCGAAGCCCCCTTCACCTGCCTTGTCCATTCTAGTCTCACTGCTGTGGCTGCAAATGTTCATTCCAGCAACATTTCTGCCTGAATTTTCTGAAAGAGTTCACTTTCATACCCACCAGGATTGCTTACCCCCAGACACCATACTCCTGGTGTCACTTCTTGTCCTCCAGGAGCTCAACTTTTTAAGAACAATACTTCTCACAGCCTGTTTCCCCTACCGTTCGCTTTAATAAGGCATTCAGTCTTCTTGCTTTGTACTAAAAGAACCTTTTAACCAACACAGAAGAAAAAAAGGGTAAGTGATACGCCAAGAGGTCTGTGCAGAACTCTCCAGTAAAATCCTTGCCCTGAGAGCTGCCACTTCTCTCTCTGCCCCCAGCCCCCCAAGCGGGGTGCCATCCCCCCACTCATGCCTCTCCTCCCGAGCACAATATGTCCGGCAGGAGACATACTCACTTGGGTCTTGTTTGCCTTGGACTGTCGCCAGCTAATCCACTTTAACATTTTGGCTTGCTCTCAAATTTGCTTTCTCTTTCCACCAAAATTTTTAAAAACAGAGTTCATATTTGTGCCAAGCCACAGCAGGACTCACTACTCCCGGGCAGCTTGGAGGCAGGGATCAGTCACATCTCCGCGCTCACTGCCAAGCTCTCAGAGCCCAACCAAGTGTTTGCCTTGAGAGGCCTGAAGACTCTGCCTGGGGCAGAATCACTCCCCGACCAAGGCCACTACAGGAGTCACAAGTTCTTGGTATCAAAGAGTCTGTGATAGGCATTCGTACTTGGGAAGTTCTCTTTCCCCACTTTGCCACATGCCAGCCCTGGAGGCACTGGACTGGGCTGGAGAATCACTTTGTAATTTACTTGGGCCAGCACAGATGGGCATAGCCAGGGCAGGGTGTTGGAGAAGGGGGTAACAATAGTGTTTGGTTTTTGCTTACAAGGTTCTACAAGTTGGGGAATCAGGGTTACTCTAAAAGTACTGTTTTTAACCCAATTTATTTATTTATTTATTTATTTATTTATTTATTTATTTATTTATTATTATTTCTTTTTTTATTAAAAAAAATTTTTTTTAAACGTTTATTTATTTTTGAGAGACAGAGACAGAGCATGAGTGGGGAGGGGCAGAGAGAGAGGGAGACACAGAATCCAAAGCAGGATCCAGACTCAGCTGTCAGCACAGAGCTCGATGTGGGGCTTGAACCCATGAACCGTGAGATCATGACCTGAGCCGAAGTCGGACACTTAACCGACTGAGCCACCCAGGCACCCCTAACCCAATTTATTTAATAAGCAGGAGATTGAGTTGGATTTCAGTGTTAGGTGTGTCATTAACTGGTTTTGTGACTCTGAGCAAGTCACTTCGTTTCTTTTAAACACATCCGTGAAGGCAGAGGGACAGATGATCTCTAAAGTTCCTTTCTTCCCTAAGATTCTATTTCCAAGTTCCAAACTCACCTGGATCAGATCTGGCCTCTGGCCACCCCTGCAGCTATCACACATAGACCTGATCTACCGGCAAATCACCTTTTGCCGTTTCCCTATTTCTGTAACAGATGCTCGGGCACTGCTGCCTCTAGAACCAAAAAGATTCCTTGTGGCTGCCGTGCCATGAACATCATGAGGGCACTTCCAGGCATTCCTGCAATTTGCCTGTGTGCAGCAAGCTACTCAGGTGCTGGAGCTTCTGGAACTTACTTGCTTTTCCAGATGATTGGTAGTTTTAAAAAGTAGGTCTCTTGAGGGAAGTTTTTAAGCTATGGAGTATAAATTAAAATATTAAGTAAGATAATGTCGTCATGAGAGATTCTGCCCCATGAACCTAGGTTGCATTTTTCAGCAAAGTGTATTTCACACCCATTGGTAGTATGCAACAGCTGGAAGCCAGTCATTTATTTGAGGAACCTTTTATTTAGAGAAAAACCTGTGACCTCAACTCCTCACACTTTATCAGTTTGCTCTGAAAAGGCAGCACATTTGTACCATGTTGAACGTGGCTCAGGAGAGAACTGAGCAGTGTTTCTGGGGAGGTGACAGCAGCACAGGAGGAGGGAGCTTCTGGCTTCCTGGGAAGCAGGAAATCCTCAGCTTCTTCTTCTGCCCACAGCCACCTGACCCCTCCCCCAGGGCCCCGCCCACCACAGGAAGGGTACTAGGAACAAAAGCCATCTTCAAACCTAGTCCAGGACTTAGGTTGTTCAGAACCTCTGGCGGGAGGCTGGGGGGGGGGGGGGGTCACCATTTGCACTTAAAATTGGAAGAGACTTTGGAGTGACTAGCAAGTCCTCCAGAAAAACCAGAATTCCTCCATCTAGGATGCACATGGCAATTCTGACCCATAGTGTTATGGAGGTGAGATGTGACTGACTGGCTTATAAAGTCAAGTTTGGGTTTCTCCAAGCCCTGGTAACTGGAAGTACAATTATATACTCTTCTCATTTATTCTGGGGTTAGAACGTGTTTGGTTACTAGGTAGGATGTAACATAAATCTCTCCCTAGAAGGAAATATCTTAGGGCCCTCAGGCGCCACTGAGATCAAGGGCAGAGTAGCAGAAGTACAGAGGGATCTCCCCATCACGTTTTCTTTGGTTTCTGGTAGAGTGCATTTAATGGGCTAGATCTCCAGTGGATGGTTCACCTGCTCTGGCACCACAGCTAAATGGAACAAGCTGTCACAATCACATTCTGAAGACTCAACCTTGGGTGGACCAACCTGATGGTTTTTAAGAACTTGCCAAGCAAAGATTATTACCTTGTATGAACTGATAGGATGTTTATTAGTCCTTACACTGTTGAGTCTCCACATTTCTAGGTGTCTGGTTTTCTCCTCAGTGGCAAAACCCAGTGATTTGTGGGTTCTTAAAACTCCAGAAAGCATATTGTCCATTTTCTAGGAAGCATGTTGTCCATTTTCACGGGAGTGCCGGGCAGTAACCCAGAGAGGGACCTATCACATGTCTCCTCTGCACACAGACACTCTTTCATGCAGTGTCTATGCTCCACGGCATGGGCTACACTGTCACCAATGCACCAATTCAAGGGTTGGACCTTCTCTGACTACAGCCTTTGCACCCAGTGGCTTACTAAGTACTCCCAAAGTGTAGGCATAAGGATTACCAAATTCTGATAAACCAGGTGAGGCTCTAAGGAAGTCTATTCTCAGAACGCTCCTGCAGCCAGGCTTCCCCACCTCTTGTTATAGGTATCATGTTACTGCAGTGAGTGACACTGTAGGAATCCTTTGACTTTCCCCTTAGCTGAGCCCTCACTGTCTCTAAACTGAGACTTCCCTACCAGTGAAACAAAATTTTGGCCATGACCCACTAAACTGATATGACAGTCCAGTTTAAAAACTATTAAGTTAGATCCTGAAATCTCCAGGTTTCTTCACGAATTTTCCTGTCCCCCTTCAGCACATTGCCATTATCAGCCCACCTTGTATGTTAACTTAGATCACATTAGCTTGTACTTGAAATTTCTCATTTGAATGACAATCAGCTCTGGGATGTTCTGACAGTGTTCTTGCCCTTAGAATTTTTATGGAGAATAACATCTGCAACTCCATTTCACTTCCACTTCCCTGTATTCAGCCAGCCCAGACATGTCTACAAATTTATAGTGATTTTTAGTTGGAGAGTATCTCAACCAGGATGAGTTTGTAATGTTCAACGGAGTAAGCAGTTACTGAACATGTGCAGCATGCCTACCCCACACAGTAAATATATGCACAGGGGCCATCACTGCCCAGGTGGCTGCTTCTGGGCCATTAGCTGGAAATTATTCAGCAGACATCCATCATGTTGAACAAGCTACTTCTTCACTGCCACTTCATTCCGAGCCTTACCTCCCTGGAATTCTATAATTCTGTATTTCTTTGAAGTGTCCCATCACTTCATAATACACACACATACAGAACAGTCTTAACAGTGGAACACCCAGAGTAGCATGAGCATGTTTTGGGTGGAACAGAAAAGGGCTCAGAGCACAACAGAACCAAGTAAGCACACCCATTTGCCTTCATAAAATAACACTTTTGCATGGGACAGGTGTAAGGTAGAACTTAATTATGCAGACCCATCTGTGGGTGAAACAAAAGCAACTTGGGGGAAAGCGATCAATGCTATTTACTGAAGCCCCCATGCTGGTTTTATTAGCACTTAATGAAGAATAAAGAATACCAGACTGATTCCTCATCATAGGGAGATTCATAACACAAGTAAGCAACCCCAGATCCTCTGCTACACAGAAAAGGGGCTGGGCATTAGTCTTCTATCCTCAAGCTTGTCTTTTTAGCAAGTATTTGGATGAAGCCACAGATGGTATATTTATCTAATAATGCTGGGAGATGTGGCTGATGTACCGGACAAAATTTATATTCCAAATATAAATTCACACTCAAAATGTACTAGAATACTGGGATGGAACTGAACAGGAGAAAATCTGATAGATATAAAGTGTTCCCACCCTCAGGTTACTAAGTCACCTGTGCAATGAGGGGGGTCCACAAAAACAGGCATGGAGATTTGATAAGCCAACCACTGCACACCACTCCTAGACACATGTACCACCTTAGGGAGGAGACTAGGCATAGCAGCCCTAGAACAAGAAGCTGAATTTGTATTAGTTAGATCACATCTGCCGTATTAAGTACCATTCTTGTATGCCCCACTTTATACAGATCGTTATACACTGAAGGAAATCCAGAGGAAGGCAACCAGGGTACGGGAGTGTATGAAAATACACTGATACAAGGAACAGTTGGAGAAACTGAGGACTTATAGACAGAAGATTAGAAGACAAGACAACCGTCTTCAAATATCTAAAGTCCAGGGGTTGCCAATGGCCCACGATGCTACAATTTGATGATTAAAATGAATACCTGACAGTAATGAATTATAACCCATCAGCTACTCAAATAACCCACGAGCCAATGCTAACAACAAGTATCTAAGCCTTAGATGCTAAGGGTTAACAAATGGAAAGAGGAGTAAAGTTGCTCTGTTTACACACAAGCAAGTTGAAGCTACATCTGTTCAGCTATAGTATAGAAAAGAACCTGCTGATAGTCAATGAGCAAAGAGGGCAGAATTCTACTCAAGAAGTAGATCCTCACAGCTTGTTAAATAATTGTGTACTCATATTCATAGCGCCTAAACTTTTGTTTTCCCTCAAATAATGGTGGAAAATTAACCCTTACTGAATGTCTTATAGGTGCCAAGTAAATGTATTTTACTTAATCTTCCCAAGGACTCAGTGAGATGGGTATTACTTGTCTTATAGATAGGGAAATTAAAGCACAGCAACTCACACAACATGACACAGAGGGCAACCACCAGAGCTGGGATTTGAACCCAGATGTGTCTAAACTCCTTCCACCCCACCACAGCACACAAAATACACACAAGGTGATTGGAGAGGTCCTAGGGCCCCACAGCTCCTCAAGTTGGTCTGTCATGACTCTTTAATGGTTATGTTTTCCTCATCTACCCAATATAGCGGGGCTGTGCTCTAATTCCTCTGGATTAAAAAAGGAAGACTGGGGCCTTTTCTAGAAACCCATTGTTAAAATGACCCTGATCCCTGTGGGGTGAGTCACAGCTGCCCTGTTGAATATGATTCAGTTTAGCTGAATCAGTCCATTTGGTTACCTTGTTCTTCTTCAGAGTCTGTTCACCTGACTATTTGGAAACCAACAAGACCAGTTTCCGGGTCTTCTGGTACAGTTAGGGGAAGGCTTAACACTGTTGACATCTATGAAATCAAAGATCCCACTTAATGGTTTGCCTGATGAAAGGGAGTGTAGGAGGACATATGGCTGTCCTGTTATCACTGTTCTGTGTTAGAAGAGTAAGAACATTCTAAATTACAGTGCATGGTCACAGACAGACCCTCTATTTTATTCTGAGAGTGTGACTATTTCTAGGTGATTTTTCAGGTTTCAGGTACAGAACACAGAATCTCTCAAGATCTCCAGACCTGATGTCCATGTTTCCCAGGGTCTGAGAAGGGATTTGGGGGTTCCTGTTCCCAACAGGCCAGGTTCTCCAGCTGACTAATGCTTTCTGCTTGGAGGTAAGGGAACTTCTAGATTTCTTTAGCACATTTAAAAATACAATGTTTGTATATCTGGCTGCTTTCAGACCAGCTGTTTTAGCTGCCCCTCAATGCTGGAATTTTCTGAGATCAGGGACTATGTTCCTTCTGTTCATTCATTCCACAAGTCTTTCCCAAGCATCCATGTGTGCTGTGGGCCCAGGACATCAGTGAAGCAGACAGACAACCTTGCCCTCATCAGGGCTTAACGGCCTGGCTATAGAGACACACATCAAACGAAAATTACACAAAGAAGGATTCACATTCAACAAATAGTCCACATCACTCTATAGTATCCAGCACAGAGCTCGGCACGTGGTGGGTGCTTTTTCACGAATATGTGTCTAATGTTTTTATGGAATGTGTAGAAAGACCGACCAGCCAAGTTAATCTTAGCATTGGGAGTACAATGCCTTGGCTTTGAGAGTGAGGGAAAAATGTGACAGTGAAGCAGAATGATCTGGGTTCTAGTTCCTGCTTTTCCACTAATGACTAGAACCTTCTTGGTTGAGTCACTCAATCTTTCTGGGCCTCAGTTTCCTTATTCATAGAATAACATGTAAGTAACCAAGATTCTTTGTTAACAGTGACATGCCTGCCATCAGAAGTGTTCTAATCTAGCCTCACTTACCTTGCCAGAAGACAAGGAATGGCTGGAGCTGAAGACAAGACAAATGCCCTGCGTCTAGGTCAGGGCTGTGGGAGGATGGAGTGGCAGCTGGAAGGGATGGATCCCCTGGGCTAACAGGCTCTCTCTGAACATGGAAAGCATTGCATTTTGCTTCCCACCCACTGACTGTTTAAAAAGAAACACTCATTTGTGGGATATTCTAGGTTACATTTCTAAACAACACATCAAAGGAGAAAGGGAGGTACAGGAATAGTTTTCTTTGTATGTTTTTACAAGTGGAAAAAAACAATTTTCCATCCACTTTGATAGTCAAAAATGGCTTAGAAACTTGAAGGCAGGACATCAGACAGAATTAGCTTGAATGTCCTTGAATACTAGTCTAGAGTGTGATTTAGCACCATGATCTTGGAAACCATGGAGCACAGTCTTTTTTTTCCCCCAGTAAGAAAAAAAATTTAGGAAAAATCCTAATGAATGTAGATCATCTTTAAAAAAACATAACTTAGAAAACAAAAATGAAGCAAGGACACAGCCTGTTGCCTGAGGCTGAAGGACTAGGCCAACATATTGGGTCTTGATAGACTAGGGCCAAATAGTCTTTGGAAATCCATACCTTCATTCATAAAATCACTAATATGCTGCAAAAGATCATTTCATACCCTAACACCCTGAGGTAAGCAAATGATTGTAGGGTTAGAGACAAAAATCTTCCTGTCTCTGCTGCAAATTTAGACAGCTGAATTCTTCCCCTCGCTTGAACAAATACACAGGGTCTCTGCTACAGTCTCCCTTCTTTCACTGCCTCCAGAACTACTAACTTCTTGCTTATTTGCTCCAAAATATAAGAGACCAAGCGACCAGGCTTTCTTGCAAGACTATTACATCCCTCCAAGCTGCTTCACGCACCACCACTTCTTGGTCCTCTGTGCCTCAGGAACTGAGCCCTGATACTCTGGCCCAAGGAAGGCATAATTTCCACAGGAGCCCCTTCGGAAAGAAGGCCCTTACCAAACAGCATCTCTGTGGCCATTTGCCAAATCACTGGTCTTGGTCTAATTTTAGATGATTCCATTCAACCATTATAAATAGGAGCCAATCATAGCCACTAAGGTCTCAGGAAACTATCCCAGCCTCAGCGCCCTGAGGTCCAGCCTCCCACGAGGCAGAGCCACCCAAGCCGCCCAGTGGGACATCTCTAGAGGACGGGAGACCCAGACCCTCTCACCCTTCAACTTTGCTCCTTCTGCTAAACTCTCACGACAGGAGAGGTCTGGCTGATCACCTGGTCTTTTGTCCCCTCAGATGACATCTCCACACTATGACATAGCTCCTCCAGCCCTGCTCTTTCCACTTTGGCTGGCACAAAGAAACAACCGGTTCCTGAGGCTGGGCTCCACAGTGGGAGAAATTCCTCTGAGGGTAACTCTCCAGGGGTGGTTAAGTCCACAAGAAGTCTTGGGGGAAGGAAGGTTGGGACACTGTCCTACCTTGTCACTGTCCACTGTATTCTGAGAGGTCCTAGAGGCGATAGAGATGGTGTCTGGCTGGCTGCTTCCATCCCCCTGGCTGTCAACATCCTCCACTCCATCCCTGCAGGAAGAAGAGAAAAAAAAAAACAGGGGTGGGGGTGGGGGGGAACCACTGTGGGTTTAGAGCACACTAGGATTTCCAGCTGTGCTGGCAGAGCAGAGTCTCAGCACTTTCGAACAGGGATTTGTCTAAAATTATCCCACTAAAAGGAGCAGCCCTATGTGATTTTCGAAGATGTCACCTTTGCACTTAAGCACACAATCCCTGTGCTGATAACTGAACACAGAATGATCCCCCCACACCATAACTCCTCTGACCCATGGTATAGAGGAAGTAGTTATTTATTTATTTATTACTGGGAATGGGTCTATAATAGGCAGTAGGAAGAGGTATATCCTACTTAGAACCAAGGCTTCTATCCAGCTGACTGGGTGATCTCTGACAACCCCAGAGTTTAAAGTGTTCAAATAGTTTTTCTGCATGCTGTAAGAGGATGGGGGTTAGTTTATAGCTGGCTTATAAAGAAAACAGAGCTGATAAGATATTTTGACTTGTATTTCTTCTGCTTAAGAAAACGATGTGAGATATTCCTCCAGAGAAGATAATCTTTGGGGAGTTTCTGATGCTGGATGCTCAACTCCTGTGTATGGAGGAAGAGATTATTTCCTTCAACTTGGTGGGTCCTGTTGATCTCATGCCTATTTATGATGACTTCTTATCAACACAAAGGCATCATCTCAAAGATCACAGATTCCACAGTAGCTTTTTGAGTCAGCTTGCTCCTGAGCATCCGGTAAGGTAATCTCTTGAGTGTACTCCCGGCATATGCCCTTCCTGGGCCACTGGACCATTTAGCTGTCCCACTTACATATCCCTTCAATTCTCCAGCTTAAGAATTATGTCTCAGTCCTGCACTGAATGCATAGCCAGGGCAAAGGGGATTAGATGCCTGGGAACTGGTGAGGCTGGGTGGTCAGTGTCAGGAAAAACTGAAGGAGGTGTGGGCCAGGGACATGGACATGGAAAAATTAGCACAAAAATTGACAGTTCTTCCCAGCTTATGAAGGTTACTCCCCTGATGCTACTTATGGAGAAGTAATGGCATCAGGAAATTGCTGCATAAGGATGACACCACATGGACAAAATTCCCCATATACTGAAGCCGCCTCACAGAGTCTAGACAATTATGATCTGGTGTACATGGACGTTAGTGTGCATGCGGGTACAGTATCTTCTAGTCATCAAAAAGTGCCTTCTCCTGCTCAGAACACTTCTAGGTCAACTGCTTTCTCACTGCCACTTACGGGCTGGGAAATGCCAACTTATTTTAATAATGTAAGCCACACATTCATAGGAAGGAAATTCTGCTGTAAAATGAAATTACGTGATGCATTTCAAGACCAGGAATAAAGGACTTGTAGATCATCTGCTGTTTTAGATATCTGGGCTGTTGCTCCCTGCCATGTGCACAGAGTTGAGAGTTGGCTGTACTTTGTGCTTCCCACCATTCTGGCCCATCGTGGGCCCTTCTGGTCCATTGCAGATGAAGCCAGTTCTGAGGGAGGTGGGGAGCCCATCCAGGAGTGTGGGTAGTGTTCTCCAAGCCAATTCACTCCTCCGTAAACTCTGTCCCCATATCTTGGGAGCCAAGCTAATGAAATTACAGACAGCCTGACTGTTCTCTGCAGAATCTGCCAAGGCTTTTCACCCTCCTATTTCAGGACAATGACAGAGAAAAGGTGGGAGGCATTTCCAAGATATGTCCACCTCATGTTCTATAGATGCTCAAACTCTGCTACGTAGGAAAAAGGGGCACTTTCACAGGGAAACTTGAGCCAATCTCACCTGAATATCCTTTCCTGCATGCTCCTGGACATTGAGTTCATAACACTTCCACTCTACCTTCTATATTAAAGTAGAGGCTTCCTACAGCAGGGTCTGCCTCTAGTGCTAAAGTAAGTCTATTCCATCCCTGGATCCTGGATGCAGGTAACTGAAATGCAAACAATTCCTCCTCCAACACATTCATAATTTGTCCTTCCAGCACTGAGAGGTGACTTTATTCTGGCCATGCAGGTTTGGGGGCTTCTGTCCTGTGGTGGTATCTCTCCCTACCTTAGTCACACCCTTCTTTGGGCTACCACCTCCCTTTGTACTAATGCTACTATCCACAGGTCCTCAGTTAATGCATCCTTGTTGGCACCGAAAGGTCAACTAAATCCTTGTGATTTACCCTGTTCATGAATAGGGGAGGAAAGGAGAGCCTGTTGCCGTCAATGACTATCACCCCAGAACTCTGTTTTGTTTTGTTTTGTTTCAAAGTTAACATGATGGTTTTGAATGCTTTCTTTTGAAGTGCCCTCTAAAAGAGTCATTGTGAGTGACTGTCACATGGAGACTTGTGAAAGGAACACCCAGGAAGTCTTCCACCAGTGTAGGGCAACTGGGATTCAGGAGGGCCCAGAGAGATAAGGATACAAAAAAATCAGTCCCTCTGCTTATCTCAGATAAATGAAGGTGAGGACTCGAGGGTTACAGAAGAGCTGCAGTGATAACCCCATCATACTATCCCCTACCCATTACAGTATGCAAAACTCATTTACTGTCTTACTCATTTACAGTCCACTTAGGCCCCCCTCCCTCCCAAAGCCTTCCCTGGACACTCCTCTCAAGTGCTCATCTAAAGTCCCCTCTGAATGAATTTTTACAGCATTTACTGTCCCCATCAGCAGCACTGGTTCTTCTAGTCTAACCATTCTGCATGGGAGATACAACTGTTAGATGGTTCTCGAGGGAAGGGACTCATCATGCATCTTCCCCTTCTCTTCTCAGAGCACCCAGCAGAGTGTCTATGAAATAAGAGGTGCCCAATGAAGCCCTGCTGAATTCAATTGACAGTTACTGGTGAGATGCTTAAAGAGAAGATTGCTCATCTTAGACGGGACTTCACAGAGAATGGTCCCAACTGCGCAGCACACCCCTTCTGTGGAAGCAGAGGGCGACCCCACTCCCGCTCCCGGAGCATGTGAGGCAGTGCTGAGAGGAGAGACGCTGGTTACCTCTTACTATTGTTCCTCTGTTTGGCTGGTGTTTTGGGGAGTTGAATTGGCTCCTTTAAAGCTCCTTTCAGGTGAATGATCCTCTCCTGAATCACCTCTCGAATGTTCTTGATCCACTCCTGCTTGGTTTCTATGTTGGAGGCCTGGAGTGCCACAGAGAGAAACAGTAAACACCCCATCTTCCTTTGTTCTCAATCCTCCTCCTGCAGGCTTAACCCACTACTTTTAAGGACACCAAATGTTTGAGGAATTCATTTCTATTTTACACATATGACTCTTCAATTCTTCTGCAACTCCTAGAATGGGGCTATAACCTCAAGACTCAATGGACACTTGTACGGGGGTGATTTTCAAAGTATTTAATACTCCACATGGCACTGACCAATACTGACATCTGTCCTGGTGTGGGAGCATATGTGGAGGTCCCCCGCTGGGCCAGGGATGAACACATCAGTTACCAGATGCTGGGAGTTCTGGGGAACACTGGAGATGTAGCAAGGGGCGTTTGAAGGCAGTGGCTCTTCACCAAGTGGTATGGATCCATATCAGCACATTCAACTCCTAGCATGGCTACATAGGCTTATGCTGACTGAAAGTCAATGCTGGGTTTTTAGCCTGGTAAACATGTTAATTGAAGGCACTTCTACCATCTCATAAGTATCCCATTTGTCTTTGTGGAATTTTTTTCAGGTAATTCTGTCTGATGGCAGGTGGCGGCTAGGCAGGCAATTCCTAGTGAACAAGTGTGAAGCATTTGTCAGGGTTGGACCATCTTTTCCTTGGTGATAGCCACCCACTGATAAGCAACTGACTGGTGGGTGACCCATCTGCAGGACCCCTTCTTGGTTAGATGTACGCTACCACGAGCATATTCCCAGGCTGTGTGCGCTCTGGAAAGTTAGAACGACTCCTTAAGGCCCTCATCTGGAGAAAGGCCCTTTCTTAGTACTCCTTTCAATCAACATAATTCCCATGCTAGTGTGATTTATGAGAGCTTCTAGAATGTAAGTTTCCAGAGGACAAGGTCCATCTCTCATTTGTAGTTACAAGCAGCACTGAGCAGAATACCTTCTATGTAGGTGTTCAGGAAAAAGTATTGAACGAACGTGGATCAAATCAAGGTACCTTTTGTCAAATGGTCAGTTGTCCTTGCCCTTGAAGGGGACACGTGGACAGAACATATCTAAGTGGGCCCTGCTGAGGAAGCACAGCAGCTACTCCCTGCATCCCTCCCTCTTCATGCGCTTGAGGGGATCGACTTAGGGGACCACGGATCTTTGAGATTTCAAGTCTACGTCCATGATAGAACTTGCTTTTTGATTCCCATGTGATACTGCCCTTCCCAGTGGAGTCTCCAGGCCCCACCTTTCAGGAATCATGTGCCCCAGCCCCCTGCCTTCCTCCTGCCACCCTCAACCCTCACCACTGCACCCAGCCCCAGTGGAGAGCAATACTTACTTTCAGCACTGTTTTATTGTCTGAGGAAGGGGTGCGCCCAGACCACAAGGCGAATTTGCAGGGATCACCTTCTACGTGCTCCGTCACACCCAGCTCTGAGGTCTGTAGACAGGAAATGCCTGTGAGAGGCGGGGAAGGGGAGGGCAGTGGGAAACTTAGGGCTGGGGTGGGAAGGGAAAGGTGACAAAGAGGAGAGGACCGAGGGAGGGGCTTCTGTCAATCAAACTTCAACAGACTGGAAGCTTTGTTCCTCTACCCAGGCTGAAAGGATCTACAAGCACCTGCCTGATTAGCAGGTTGCAGGGAGGGAAGGTGAAGAGGGAGGCGCTAAAAGCAGACATCAAGAAGAACGATGGACTCTAAAATGCAGAAGTGGCAGTCGAGGGGGCAGCTTTCCAAATAGGAGGCATTTTCATTTGTCCAGGATGGTTTTGGTGTGGCACCAGGGGAGAGATGAGCTGAGTGTTCAAGAGCCCTTCCTGCCCAAAGGCTCTATGACAACAGGGAGACTTGTCTTGCCCCACCTGCCCCACCTACCAGTAGCTTGTTCTTGTAAACATATTTCGTGTGTCCTGAAGAGTCTTTGATCTCCTTGCTAAAAACCAAGGAGATCTCAAAGAGGAACAAGTGCCGCTCTCGCCCCTTCCGGATCAGTGACTTTGGGTCCCACACTTGAAAGGCATCCTGGAGAATCAGCTCCCCCTGCACATCCAGGTTCTCGTCGAACCCTGAAAGACACCCGTTTCCACCCTGTGGAGTTTCTGTAGCACCCCATCTGGGTGCCATGGTCCACTCCCCTCTTGGAAAGGTCTCCCTGACTGTGAGCATTCCGTTCCCACATCGCTTTCTCTGATTCCTGACACTCCTAAATACTTGAGTAGATAGCTCTAGGGAACTGTAATCAGATCTCCCTTTCTGCACCAGTCTCCTACACATAACCAGTATCAGTGGTGTCTTCTCAAAAGCCTGGGACCTCCTGCAAGGGCAAACCCCGTATCACCTTCTTCCTCTACAGCTCCCCACAGACTTGGGCTCCAAGCTCTGACTGGGGTTGAGGACTGTCTGCTGGAGTGCCCTCGACTCCACTTTATTTGTCATTGCTGTATTTCTTACAGTCCATTCCCAGGACTCTTCCCTTTGATGGCTCCTGTCCAATGTGGTGCACAAGCCTTTAACAGCTATATTTATTCCACTTTAAATTTGAACAGGGGTTCTGAAACTTAGTGTGCTTGAGAATCACCTGCAGAGCTTGTCAAAACACAGATTCCTGCCCACTCCTGCCCCTAGAATACTGGGATTCGGCAGCTGTGGGGTGGAGCCCAGGAATTTGCTCTTTTGACAAGCTCCCAGGTGTTGCTGCTACTGTTCCACATACTTGGAGTAACTGGATCCAGAATACAGGTCAGGGACAGGCTGGAGGAGAAGGGTGCTAACAGACGAGGACACCCAGGGCTGGGGATGGGGATGGAGTGCAAACAGAAAAGGGGGCAGAGAACTGTGGCAACAGGAATATGTTCAGATGGTTAGTGCTCAGTCTGGAGAAGGTAACCAGGGCTCCGCTATATGAAGAATTATAGCTTCCTATATTCAGAGTGGCCCAGGAAGTAGTGAGACCAGACCAAGATTAGAGGTGGGGGAAGTGGGAGGGAAGGTGATGGTGAGAGATGGAGTCCAGAGGAGAAAAAACAGCCTACAGCTCTGCATATTTACAACAGAGTACACTGATCCCCCTTAACATCTGTTTTCCAGGCCAGACTGGAATGTGGAGTCTGAACTCATCCGACAACTTCCGCCCCAGTGCAACTGCTCTGCTCCTCTGTTCTGTGGTGTTAAGGGCATTTTATTGGAGTCTCACTCTACCAGGTTTCTGGGCCCCAAGACCATGGTTCCAGTGGACTAAATGTACATTGGTGAAGTCCTATCAGGTCTGTCTGGCTGGACTTTTCTCACCTGCTAGGAAGGCCTTAAGGATGGTTGCTCACCAATGTGAACATACCCAATGCCACTGAACTGTGTGCTTAAAAATAGTTAGAATGGTAAATTTTATGTTATGTATATTTTATTACAATAGAAGAAAAAGAAGAACATAAGGCTGGAGACCTTGGATGTATGTCCACATGCATGCAGGACTTCTACTCATTCTGATGACAAATGCGATGCAGATGCTATTGCAGATGAACAGGACTGCTGTGGGTCAGGGTTCTGGCACATTTATAGTAAGGATGATGGCCTGTCCTGGACTACTTCCCATGCAGTGAGTTATCCACACATCCAAAACAGCTGAGGTCTGATTCTACCTGGAGGCAGGTATTGATCGAGTTGGCCCCTGTGGAGCTCCTCTCACACCTCCTGAGGACCTATGTAGCAACTTGCCATTTCTCCTCTCTTCCAGCCTTGCCCATTGCCTGACATCATGCCACTTCCTTCCCACAACATAAGCTCCCTAGTCTTAGGAAAGCAGGAGGCCCCCCAGGGAGGCTGGGAAGACAGCTACCTTCCAGCATGCTGACATGCATGGCATCATTGGCTTTCTTTGGGACACTGAGCATCACCTCCAGGCCATCCTTGAGCTCTCCCTTCCCTTCTTCGCAGCAAGTTAAAAGTTCCTGGGGAAAAAGTCCAGACACAATTAGAGCCATTTGCCCCAGCTTTCCCACCCTCCCACCACCTAACCCATCAAGGTGATTACAGACCAACTTCGTTCTCTGTAATGGTTTCCTCTAAGCTATAAGAAAAGTGGGGTGGGATGGAGAGTTATCTCCAAAGGATTCTACCACTATATTTTTTCCCTAGACTTAGCAACAGACATCTACTTCTGGCACCACATTTATTTATGTACCTCTTCTCCCTAAATGCTGACTTCCCACCATACTGGGAGCAACCCGGGCTCATAGACATTATAGGTTTATAGCATTTCAGAGTTATAACATATTTTTAGATCATATAAATCAGGAGTTCATACCTTGGGACAAGTATATGGGATTCTGGACTAGTTCTTTTTAAATCTTAAATCTAGAATCTACCCACCATGCCAACCCTATCTCCCCCATGACGTCCACCACGCTGAGGCTTCTCAGAGCATGCCCTCTCTTACTTCCTCATTGAAGACTAGGTCACTATTATCTCCACAAAGACATATAGTATCTGGTTGATGGAGAAAAAATAATCTTCAACTATCTTAAAAATTCTAAGGGCCATTTGGAGTGATTTTGCCCAAACCAGAGGAATATTGGCATTCATTTTTCCTATGAGGGTTATTGTATTTTGTTCGTTTTGACACTGGGAACAAAACAGTTAAGCAACAGATCTGCAATCCATACCCTCTCCTTCTGTAGGGGCTGGTGAAGGCAGAGGATGGGTGGATGGGGTAGAGATGCACTTCCAGGAAAGAAAGAAGTTGACCAGATCAAACCCTGTAAACATGTCAGACTTCCTGGCTAATGGTAGTACCTAGCAGGAGAGTCCTTATCTATGGAATGCTTTTAGTAGGATATATCTGGTTTGTCTAGGACTTCTTACAGTAAACAAACCTGGAATCTATGGCTTTAGGGGCATGGCTTCCTGTAAGATATCACATATGCTATGCAACTATCTAAGTAAATAGTATGTTTCATAAATAAAATGGCTCTCTTCAGGGTAAATGATATTATACAAGATATACCATTTAGAAAGTCTGTGTGTTAGTCTGGGCCACAGCATATCCTGATGCTCCAAGAAAGGGCTTAGAGCTGTTGATGGTTCTGGACTTCTCTCTGCATTATCTCTTCCTTGGGATTATTTGTATCCTTGAAATTATTAGTAAAAGCTTTATACTTGGTAAGATATCTGATTAGTGAGCATCTGACACGAAAGTCCAATCCTTTGTGTCATCTTGGATACAATCCCATATGAAGAAGGGAGCTTTGAGTGCCCAAAGGAGAGGTGAACTGCCTCGAGCATGTTGGGGAGGCAGAAGTGATCAGTTCTCAGCTCGGTCCTTGGTTCCAGTCGGTATAATGGCATCACTGTTCAGAAAGTTGCACTTACTTCTGCCAACCTGAAGTTCTCTGACTCTCCCCAACCCTTTCCTAATTTTAACTCTCCTGACCTTGTTTCCCATACATCCTCAAAGGAATTTCCAGGCAGAAGCACAAGAGACAAATAAGAAATATATGCTTCAGTGTGCAATAGAAAATTCCAAATGGTTTAACCCCCCAAAGCAGTGTGGCAAGTCCATCAATCAACCACCAAAGCCCATAAATTCTCCTTGGATCCTTGCTATACTTGTTATTAAAGAGAAAGCTCCAATTTAATTTAGACTTCAAAGGACATCTGTAGCAGATTTACATGGAGAATATTGAACACTAACTGACAGATAGTTTTGACTTTCATGCAACACCCAAAGTGAGGAATCCCAGAGGATACTGATAATTAAATATCAGTTTATTTGGAATAAAACTGTCTTTAATGAGAAAATAAATCCCATATTGTTTATTTATAGTAAGAGCTCAGCAAACTGAGCTTTTACTCCGCAGTACCACTTATAAGAGGTCAAAATTACCTTGGTAAATCTTTTTTACAGATTTTCCACAAATTCCCACTACTTCATTTTTTTTTTTTTTTCCTTCTCAGTTACCTGCACAGTCATCTCTTCCTAAAACATCCAGTTACAGAGTGAAGGGCCCAGAGCCCACCCACCCATCACCTAAAGCAAAACACAGGGCAGCCTGTCCATCCTCCACTTTCCTCTCTTATCTGTGTCACATAATTATCCGGGGAACTTCAGCCCTGTGGGATTAAAAGGGAGAGCTGAAAAGCTATATTTCTCTTAGAACTGGATCTTACGTTTTAAAAAAATTTTTTAATTGTTTATTTATTTTTTGAAGGAAAGAGACAGCACGAGTGGGGAGGGGCAGAGAGGGAAACACAGAATCTGAAGCAGGCTCCAGGCTCTGAGCTGTCAGCACAAAGCCGGACATGGGGCTCAAAGTCATGAGGCAGGCAAGCCGTGAGATCATGACCTAAGCCGAAGCCAGACGCTTAACCGCTTAACTGACTGAGCCACCCAGGAGCCCTGAACTGGATCTTACTCGATTTAAGGCATTGGCAAGTGTGGATGGGCAAGTTTCTGTTTTGTTTTGTTTTACTTTTTAATTCACAACCCCACCAATTCCTGAAAAGCTTTGAGATGCTTAAATTTAATAACCACAAACATGAATTTTAAAAAATCCTCCGGTACAAGAAAAATCATTTTAAAGGGCCAAGCGTTAAATGGGATAGGGAAGGAGAGGATCATTACACACAGAAATCTGGGCTAAGGAGAAACCAGTAACAATACAGTAGTCGTAACAGGACTCAATGCCAATTGTCTGATAGTCAAAGGCAAAGAAGGAGCTAAAAGCTCTTGTGATTTAAAGGTAGAGAGTACACCAATTATTTATGAGAGAACCCCCACACCCTACTCTCTGAGATCTTATGAGAATTTCTGTGAGTCTTTATATAAAGAACTTTAAAAAACAAAGATGACATCTTCAAAAGCAATTCTGCCAAAACAGCCAAGATGTTCTGCACATTGTTACTTCTCACATGAGTTCTCAACAAAGGCCAAGGGCATGATGCCGTGTTGTAACTCTCTAAGCCATTTCTGCAGGGCTGGATGACTTGAGTGCCTGGAAGCAGAAGCCCAAAATGTCTCTTCTTGGAGACGAGGAAAGAGAAGGTTTGAAGGCGGAGGCAGGAGGGAAAGGGTGGTTCTAGTTCCTGACCTGACCCTCACTGGGGAAGAGGTCCAGGGCATGGGCTCATGGGGCCCCATGGGGGCTCATGCTCTTCTCATCATGGAATCACATGTGCTAAGCAGGGAGACCCTAGTGGCTGTCCGTGGGCACCTCCAGTGTGACCAGAAACCTAGACGTGAAACTAGACTGGTTTTCAGGTTTAGTGAAGCTAGAATATGTGGGATTCTGCAAGCATCTCTAAACATGAGTTGAATTTCAGCAGATTTTCTCTGGAGCTATACTACTTACAACACGCCTCTCACTATCCCTTTATCCTTTGCATTTGAGGAGCAACCAGCCAAATATTCAAACTCAGGGAAAACTCTACCCTTATACCTTGAGAATTAATATACATAGGGGTTATATAACTGCTTATAATATCGATTTCCCAGGCTTTCTGTGGGGGAAATGTCACATCTTCAGACTGTCGGTGTATCCTTCTCTGAAGAAGCAGCCCACATTACTTACTATTTTACATAATTTGATTATTTGAATTTCAAAGCAAATATTTTGGAGAAAATCCAAATCTGTTTGCTTGGCTCCAAAAGAACCCCTACCTAACATATGGGATCCTCCAGACACAAGAGTGTCATTGTGTTTTAATACGCACTCTTCGAGTGTTTTCTCTCAAAAACCTCATAGTCTTGATAAACACAGAGATTAAGGCAATGGTAGATGCCACCCTGGGCCTCCACTGTCTATGTTGACTGGCAGTGTCCCCTTGACCCCTGACAGTAGGAGGGACCACCAGGAGGAATCTGTCCCAGGAGGGAAGAGCAAGTGAGGCCCTAAGTGTCAGCCATAACTGCTCCAAACTGTGCAGTGGTGGGCAGGTATGAAAGCAGTCAAAACGTGTTCCTGCTCTCATTTCTCCTCTGTCCCCCAGCAAATAAACACCTAGAGTTTCACAGGATAGGTCATGCAGTCTGGGAGCCAGCAAACCCAATGGGGGTTCACCTCTGAAGTTTTTCTCTAGATGGAGGAAAGGTCTTGAGATGGAAGCTTTCCCATCCTGGGCAAAGCTGGGGCTCCCTGGACCTGATCAGTAGTGCAGGAGGAGGTGCCCAGAGGGGAGGGGAAGTACCTTCAGGAGCAGCTGGTACTTGGTGATCCTCTGGACGGGCTTGATTAGGTAGGAAGAGATGGAGTTGGCCAGACCGTGCCGCTGCTGTATCTCCTACAGGGATGAAAACAGGCACCATGACATACAAAAGGGTGTGTGCATGCGTGTATCTTGGGAGGAAGTCGGTGGGGTGAGAAGAGAGCAAAAGGAAAAGGGGTAGAAAATTATGAGGAACCGTTCTTTGATGGGGAGAGAACCAAGAGAGACCAAGACGAATACACAGAGAAAAGGAGAGGTGGTGAAAGGGGAGGAGCTTTAGGGAGAGAAAGCAGATTTGTGTGTCAGAAATGAAACTTATAAAGAAATGGGGAAGGATAAAAGTGGAAAATGAGACTGAGGAGGTAACAGCAGACAGAAGAGTAAAGGAGAGGTGGTGAAGCAGAAAGTGTAAGGAAAAATCAACCCAGAGCGGAGGTGATCACAAGGGGCTAGTGGGACGATGAGAATAAGGGCGTGGGGCTCGGATTTCTATGCTGATGGCTCCTGAGTCTTCCTCTCCCTCAGTCTCCTTAAAACAGCACGAGGGCATATCTCCTTTACCATCCCTTCTCTCTTCAAATTAGACCCATCCCAACCCAGAATCACCACTGTATTCTTTACAACTTCTTCATTGTGATCAATGGCATCTCCCTCATTCAGGTCTCTTGAGCTGATAGCCATGGAGTCATTTTTAGTTGTTCTCCTTGTGTTTTCCCCAGTGACAAGTCTTTCCTCTCCACGCCATCCATGCCCAGGCTACACCCATGACCTCCAGCTGCTGTTTGGGCCTCTAGCCTCTCATTTTACACCATTCTCTATCCTGCCTCCAAAATGACCTTCCACGCCCCAAGGTGTAGGTGCTGTGAAGGTTAGTGAAGGGTCCATGTAGTCCCCTTGCCTCAAGAACCTTACACACCAGGTGGCTGAGAATACTCACACACATAAATAGCAACAAAGGAGATGGAAGGTATTCCCAGCGAGAACAGAGAGCAATGGCTGGGCCCAGGAGTGGTGGATGGCTTAGTAGAGATAAAGCCTTCAGCTGAGGTTTAGAGGATAAGTGGGGGTGGGGAAGTGCAAAGTTGGACGAGTGGCATTCTATAAATGGAAAGCATATAAAAAATGCACAGGAAATAATCATTGGGTATTTATATGATAATGAGGACCATGCAGAATGGTATAGAGGATGTACACCTGGAGTCCAGGAAAAAATGAAAAGTACAGTCAGATAAGCAAGATATATTTAGGCCATTGATAGGGTTGAGCTAGATAAAAAAAAAAAAAAAATTAGGATTTGGTGGTGAGCTTCTCAATGGAAAAGTACTGTAGATCTTAAATAGGAGAAAAACATGGTGAAAGCAATGTCTCAGAGAGAGCAATATTTAGCCTAATAACAACATACAGGGCGGAGGTTGGGAAATAGAGATGGAGAAACCAGTTAGGAGGTTGTTGAAAAATCCCAAGCGTGTAAACACAGAGTTACCATGCGATCCAGCAATTCTACTCCTAGGTATATACCTGAGAGAAATGAAAACATACTCCCACACAAAAACTTATATACACTGTTTACAGCAGTATTATTAATAATAGTGAAAAAGTGGATACAACCCAAATGTCCATCAATTGATGAATGGAGATATACAATGTGAGATATCCATGCAATGGGATATTATTTGGCCATGAGGAGGAATGCAGTCCTGATATATGCTATAACATAGATGGACCCTTGAAAGCATTATGCTAAGTGAAAAAAGTCAGTCACAAAAGAATACATATTATATGATTCCATTTTTATGAAATGTCCAGAATAGGTGAATCTGTAGAGACAGAAAATGTACCATTGGTTGTTTAGCACTAAGGACAGGTGGGAGGATAAGGTGGGGTGATGGCTAAAGGGTGTGGGGCTGCTTTTTGAGGTGATGAAAATGTTCTAAAATTGACTGTGGAGATGGTTGCACATATCTGTGAATATACTAAAACCATTAAAGTGTTCACTTTAAATATACATATAATGTATAGCTATATCTATCTATCTATCTATCTATCTATCTATCTATCTATATCTGTAGGTGTGTACCACGGGCTTGTCCTAGGCTAGGGTCAGTAAGAACAAAGCACTGGGAGGAATACAAGAAACATTTAATTAATCAATTAATCAATTCATTAATTAATTTAATGTTATTCATTTTTGAGAGAGGGAGAGTTTGAGCAGGGGAGAGGTGGAGAGAGGGGGACAGAGGATCTGAAGCAGGCTCTGCTCTGACAGCAGAGAGCCTGCTGTGGGGCTTGAACTCATGAACCGTGAGATCATGACCTGAAGCAAAGTCGGATGCTTACCCAACTGAGCCACCCAGGCGCCCAAGAAACATTTTAAAGTTATGTGAGAGAGGACTTGTCATGTGGCCATGGAGGAAGGGGAAGAAGAGGGAATAAAAAACAATTTTCGCATTCCTGCCAGCTATCCCAGAAAGTAGCAACTTTCTCACCCGTGTGCCTCTTCCCTAGAGGTGTGGAGTTCTAGCTGGACTTGTCCGAGGGTGATGGGCAAAAGAGCTGGCAGCCTGACTCTCTGGGCAAGGGAACATTGTCTGTTTACTTGGCAGCTCTGGCAAGAGAGCACCGGCAATAGGGCACCTTTGACAGCCGTCCATCTCTGCCAGCTCTGGGAAGGCTGCTTGTGGGGCAGTGAGGAAGGGAGGAAGGCGTTGCCTCCGGGGGCTAGGTCCGCCGAACCATGCTTGCTAACCAGCTTAGCATCAAACACCACAGCCTCACAGCTCTCACATCCGAAGTAGAATTCTGGATCGTGTGAAGGTGTGCCCCTTTCTGGAACTTCAATGTTCTGTGCACTCTTTACGATAATGGATACTAAAAGACAGCCTTTCTTAAGGGCTTATCTCTTTTATAGAATGAGGGCCTAAAGCAGATATTTTCTAAGTGAAGAACTTAGGGAACCCTTTCTGATGAAACGGAAAAAAAGCTACAAACAATACGGGTTCTGGAAAGCTCTAGGAACAATCAGGAGAGGTTACTGAGAGGTTACTGTTCTCCCTCTCCACCTCTATGCCGAGATCCAGGGACTCCTACCTAGTGGACGGTTTTCCTGGCTTCCAGTGGTCTTCCCAACTAAAGTAGAGGCTCATCAGGCACTATGTTGGGAATGGAGGGTGGGGGAAGGGTGTAAAATTTGGAGGTTATCTAACTGACTAGTCAAAGTCTAGAAATTGGCTAGAAACAGGAATATGATGACCATAGGACTAAAGGAAAAGGCCAATTAGCACTGCACACTATGATGTGTACAAAATAAACCAAGCAAATCATCAGCCAACCTCAAGGGGCTCATAGGTGGGAGGAGGTGTGTGTAATAGAAAGGTACATTGATAACCCCCATAAGGGAAATTGTTATAAACACTGTAAGAGAGATACAACGTATAACACATGCATAGGGAAAGGGAAGGGTTCCTGCAGGACACATTTGACTTTTAAAGGATAGAAAGAATTCCGAAGAGTGACAGTGTGTGCGTGTGCGTGTGTGTGTGCCTGTGCAGGTGCATTTTACACACAGAGTGGTAAGGCAGAGAGCGCACTGTGAGCAAAGACGAGGAAGTGGGGGAGTCTGAGGCATGCTCAGAGCACAGGGCATGGATGTTCAGAAAAATGCTACCTGGAAGACAGGATACAATGCATTTAAAACTTCACAAACACCCTTCTGCATACTATTGATGAGTAATCGACCAGAAACATGTTAAAGAAAATACATTATTAACAGAGGTAATAGTGGTGGAGAACATCCAGTATGATATCCAATAAATTCAGATACCAAGTTAAAGAAGTACTTTTCTTGAATTTTCTGTTTTATCAAATCTAACCTTAAAATTCCAGTTTGGGACACTCAGGACCATTTGCATATCAACGCTTCATTTAAAAAAGTCATGTATGTTTTTTCTTGCCTGGCTTTCTCCCATTCAAGGGTCATTCCTTTACAGAGCAATGAGACACTTGTGGAATCATTTCTATTTTGGCAGCATCAGTCTAGAAAGATGCTCAGAGGTTCATTTTGTAAACTTGAATATGGGAATGATGTTTAAATGTCTGTATTCCTGAAGGTGCCTAGAACACCATCTTCTCCATAGTAAATACTCAAATATTCATGGGAGAAATGAAAGCGGGTAGGCAGAAACACAGACTAACAAACATTAAAAAGTTCTGTATTTCAAGTTGTTGTCACTTCTGATGGGACTACCATAATGGCCATCACTGCTACAGTCTCTTTCTCAGTGAACTTCCCTCCCCCAATTTCTTCACACCTCGTTCTTCCCTTACATCCTACATTGGCCCATTTGATGCTGTTCACTTTATAGCCAACAGGTCACTCTTTTGGGCCCAGCAATATGTAGACTTATGCCATCATTCACTAGCAGGGATGGATCCTTGTTCTAAAGCAAGGGACCAGACAAAAGGTACATCAGTGCCATCTTTGCTTGGCTTCCATTACAGCCCAAGTGATCAGCACTGGCTGTGCTATAACTCTCAAAGTCCAGGCCAAACCCAAGCCAATCATACCAGAATCACAAGGGTGGGACCCAGGAATCAGTATTTTCAAAACTTCCCAGGTGATTCAAATGTGTAGTCAAGGTTGAAATAATTGCATGTGAGTAGTATCTCTCAAACTTGAGTGGCTTCTTAAAACTCAGATTGTTGGGCTTCAGCCCTGGAGACTCTGACTCAACAGATCTGGGGAGGTGGTCCAAAATATGCCTTTCTAACAAGTTCTCAGGTGATGTTGATGTGGCTGCTCTGAGGACCACACTTTGAGAAGCCCTGCATTTGAGGGAGCTGTGTATGAAGTAGAAGTGAAACATCTTAATGTGTGGGTTATACTGCCGGTCTCTGCACACAAGATGGTGGCCAGCCCAGTTTGGTGCTGAGGCATGAAGGACCAATATTCCTTGTCTAAAACCACACCACTTGAGATGGGATGGGGTAAAACAAAAGACAAGCACTGCTTTGGCTTTTCTCCATGCTTTACTCCTGAGATAGAGGTTTGGGTGGCCAAATTAAAAAGAGGACTTTAGGATAAAAACCCACTATCCCAAAGTAGAGAAACATTTCCACCCACCCACTCATCAATGACTCAAGAATGGAAAATCATGGCTTACATCAAAGAAGGTGCCTGCATGCTCCAGGATCAGCTGGTTGGAATCAGGCTTGTTTTTACAGTAGGTGACGTACATCTGAAATTTGTCTGCCTGAAAAGAACAAAGGCAATGACAGGTAAGCGTCCGTTAGCTGCTCCCTTCTGTTGACTGTGCCTGAAGGACCCAGCAGGGGTTGTGTAGTTAAGCTCTCAGATATTGTGTGGCACAGGATTATCTGTGGCAAATGTTCTGGGCTTATCTGCCCGTGTTCCCCTAACAAACTTGGGGATACTTTTCTCCTTTCTGCAGGTGGAGAAAGCTTGCTGAAATACTAGACTGTACTAGAAAGACTTTGAAAACCCAATTCACATAACGTATTTTGAAGTTGGATAGAATCTGTTTAGACGTCATCCCTTTTCTGGATTACCTACAATTGTGCTTCCCATCTTGAAAAATGATAGCATTTTCTCTAAAAACAAAACTCAAAGAATGAAAATAAAGTGTGATCTCAGAGGAAGACCTGATTGTATCCCAAATGTCTCCATTGGGGGTAGTTTGTAGGCCATGCCAAGTGTCTATGCCATCATCTCCAATTTTCCAGAAGCAATGATGGGGGAAAGGAAAGCAAGGGGACCCTCTGGGGACAGGGATGAACAATGAGTCCTAACCCAATTGTAACTTCAAGCCAACAACCTTGTAGCTTGGCAAAAAAATCATTTCTTGTTTCTCTTAGTACCCTCTGGGTTAGTACTCCATGTCCCTGCTACTGGGAAAGGTGTGCATATGTTGGCCACTAAGTAGTTTTCCCATTTGTGAAGTGCTGCCAGTGTTGGTGCCTACAGAACACCTGGGATATCCTCTTCTGAGACAGCAGCCCAGATAGATATGTGTTAAGTATAGCAGGTCTCATTCATGCCAGCACTATTCTCAGAGCTTCTCTTGTATATTAACTCATCTGATCCTCCTGAGAACACTATGCAGCATCCCCATTTTACAGATGTGAAAACTGTGGCACTGGTTGGTTAAGTAACTTTCAATTCCCACAGTTAGAAAGTGGTAGAGCCCAGGCAAGCTAACTTCGTGCTTCTTGGTCATAACCACTGCCTTCCAGTATACTGAAACAACTCTTTCTAGCCTCATATGTGAAGATTATGAGACTTAACAAAGTCACCTTGGGATAATTCTGGGAAAAATGTGCCTATTTTATGCAATCATCAAAAGTTTTCTGAGACCAATTTTAGGGCTTATATACTACCTGGGAGGCATTTATCAGCCCTAGGACATAATGATAAATCCTACTTACAGCTGATTGTTAGGCAGATCCACAAATTGTATGAAACAAGATGTGAAAAAAAATCCCTTCACTTATTTTTTTCCTCTACATTGGCTGTGCAAGGGATCATAAATTGTTGATCAGCATTAATGTGAACTGTGCACAGGCTCATGTATTTAGAGGTAGAAAATGTATTAACACAAAGTCTGAGACTTCCTTAAGAAATGAGAGTATGCCAGGAAGCAAACACTAAGGTTTCATGTAAAGAAAACAACTCAGGTCTTGAGCTGTGGAATTGGCTGTGCTATTTATTACATGTCAGTGGACTAGTCAACCTCCTAGGTCATCTAAATTGTTTCCATCTATAAAATATAAGGCATAACTATAGCCCTACCTATTCCATAGGTTGTTGAGAGCATAAAATCTCTGAATCATGAATACACTTTAAAAAGTAGCCGATTTTGAGTGGAAATTATAATGAGATAATTATAAAATAGAACTCCTGACCCCAGGGAAGGATTTCCATGTTTAGTTGCACTTAGTATCACAGGTGGATTTCCCTGGAGATGTTTGCATTCCCGTCATGAACCTGAGCTCAGAATAACATGGTGTGGATGCTAATGGAGACTAATGTTCCCATTTATATAATTAGAACCTGGTACATTTAGCCCATTTACTTGGCCCATGACAATAGCACCAGGAAAGAAAATGACTAGACACTAATTTTGTAGGTCAGAACTGGGATGGATACCTATGGAATCTGTTTTTCTCTATGAAGGAAGAAAATGTAACCAATGGTTTGATGGATTCCTGAAGGCCTAATTTTGCCCTAATCCTAATCCTGTAAAAACAAAACAAAACAAAACAAAACAAAACAAAACAAAACAAAACCAATGGTTAGAACTGGAGTGGCTCCTCTATCATGGGTGGTGATCCTGTTCCACTCTCCTGATGTCTCAGTTTTAGAAAGTTCCTAGAGAACTCAATGTGGAGCTTGGACACAATGTCTAAAGACTTTTCCCAAGGAGGACTCTGCTCCTTGGGGATGGTCTGCTCCTCTCAGATATACTTGTGCCCCCTCCCTAGAGTCCCTGGCACTGTGTTAGAATGTCAGTGACACTAGCCCTCAGGTCAGGCAGCAAACAGTATGCCATCTGACACCATGTACCCTCCTGGAAAGGATGGCACAGTGGGAGAAGAAGCATTTCAGGTCAGTTACCCAGGTAACAAAGCAGTGTCCCACATCCTCAGGCAGCTGCTCATACTTCTCCAGCTCTTTGAGGAAGATGCTGTAAGGGGAGAGAAAGGCTGGATCAGACATCTCTGTACTGCCTCCCTCCCCACCCAGATGATTATGCTGCGGCCATCACAACCCCGTAAGCTCTCCGTTATTTACACTTGGCTTCTGCATTCTTGAAGTGATACATGGTGAGGAGTGGTTTTAAATATATTAGAACTGTTTTCATTATAATTTATATTCATTGATTAATTAGTGCTACTTAAAATTATATTGTTTCTCTTACGGATTTACATTTCTCAGGTTGAAAAGAAATTAAATATTATACTTGTGTTGGGACTTTCATTTTAACCGCCACCATGAATCTATTTTTTATACAAGTAATCTGAATACATGGTAACATTAAAAAAATTTGTAAATACAGATACCAAAAACAATGAAATAAATATCATCTATGATCCTGGAGATGTAGTGGAAACATTTTGAATCCTACAGTAATTTCTTTCCAGTTCTTGGCTTTCTTTTTCTACCAGCAGGCACTTTGTGCTAAAAGTTATGAGTTAATGTTTCCTAATGCAGACATCATTAGGAAAGAAAATTCAATGTGGAAAAAGTCACAATATATTTCAAAGCTGAATTGAATTACCAGGGAATTATCTGCCTCTGTGGATATCTATGCCATGGTTCCTTTATGTGTGAATAAATAATGAAGGGCTGACTATACCAATTTCAAGTTCATATATTAAACAATTGGATTGGGCTCAGAGAATATAAGCTCTAATGAGCCAGCATCACCAGAATGGAATTTGTTTTTTTTAAATCACACAGAGAGTTTTAGGGTGCCTGAGTAGCTCAGTCGGTTAAGCATCCGACTCTTGATTTCTGCTCAGGTCATGATCATGGTTTGTGAGTTTGTTCGAGCCCTGCATTAGGCTCTGCACTGACAGCGTGGAGCCTGCTTGGGATTCTCTGTCTCTCTCTACCCCTCCCCTGCTCTCTCTCTCTCTTTCTCTCTCTCTCTCTCTCTGAATAAATAAACATTAAAAACTAGAAATCACACAGGGGTTTTAAAATAAAAAATAATTATGATGCTGTGGGAAACTCACTGAAGAAAATGGAAGATATAATCTTTTCAAAGGGCAATTTGACAATATCTACCAAAATAAAAAAAAATGTATACTTATCTTTTGTTTCTGCAACTTTAATCCTGGAAAATTTCGTATATATTTTAATCTATTTACGTAGAGGATGATGTAAACATGTGTATTCAATGTGTTGCTGTTCATAATATTAAAAGGTGGACTGTAGGTGACAAAATAACCCATATAGCCACAGAACCGGATAGTACACAGTTATAACAAAAATGACAAGGCTTTCTATGTTTTCACATGAAAGATCTCCAAGGCAGGCTGTTAAGTAAAAAAAGCAAGGTGTGAAAAATGTATACAACATGCCGCCTTTTGTATAAGTAGGGAATATGTACTCTTATTTCCAACCCAAGAAATTAATGTTCAAAGGGTACAAGGTCAGTTATGAGAGGTAAATCGTGAGATCCACTATAAGCATAGTACCTATAGCTAACAATATTGTATTGTACACTTAAAGTTTGCTAAGTGTACACTTACATTAAGTGTTCTTTCATCATCATTGTCATCATGATCATCATCATGATCATCATCATCATCATCATCATAGAGGGAGGACACTTTGGGAGGTGATGGATATGTTCATGGCCTTGATTATTGTGATAGCTTCATGGGTGTACACTTATCTCTAAACTCATCAAATTGTATATATTATATATGTACAGCTTTTTACATGTCAATCATAATTTGCTATGGTGGTTTCTTTAAAAAAAGGTCATCAAACATGAACTATTGGGACTTAATCAAGATAAAAAGCTTCTGCACAGCAAAGGAAACAATCAACAAAACTAAAAGGCAGCCTGTGGAATGGGAGAAGATATTTGCCAACAACATATCTGATAAAGGGATAGTATCCAAAATCTATAAAGAACTTATCAAACTCAGTGCCCCCCAAAACAAATAACACAGTGAAGAAATGGGCAGAAGACATGAATAGACACTTTTTCAGACATCCAGATGGCTAACAGACACATGAAAAGATGTTCAACAGCATTCATCATCAGGGAAATACAAATCAAAGCCATGATGAGATGTCACCTTACATCTATCAGAATGGCTAAAATTAACACAGGAAACAACAAGAATTGACAAGGATGTGGAGAAAGGGGAACCCTCTTGCACTGCTGGTTGGAATGCAAATTGGTGCAGCTGGTCTGGAGAATAGTATGGAGGTTCCTCAAGAAACTAAAAATAGAACTACCCTACAATCTAGCAATAGCACTATTAGGTATTTATCCAAAAAATACAAAAATACAGATTCGAAGTGGTACATGCAACTCAATGTTTATAGCAGCATTATCAACAATACAATATACGTTGTATATATATAATGTATATATACACACACATGCACACACATACACACACATATATATACACACACACATACACACACATACACATATACACATATATACATATACACATGTATATACACACATACATACACATATACATACAATGAAATATTACTCAGCCATCAAAAAGAATTAAATCTTGCCATTTGCAATGATGTGGATGGAGCCTGAATGTACTATGCTAAGCAAAATAAGTCAATCAGAGAAAGATAAATACCGTATGCTTTCACTCATATGTGGAACTTAAGAAACAAACAGATGAACATATGGTAAGTAGGGGGGAAGAGAAGAGAGGGAAACAAACCACAAAAGACTCTTAACAAACTAAGGTTGCTGGAGGGGAGGTGGGTGGGAGATGGGCTAGATGGGTGATGGGTACTAAGGGGGGGCACTAGTTGTGATGAGCACTGGGTGTTGTATGGAACTAATGTTGCACTGTATGTTAACTAAAATTTAAATAAAATAAATTTAAAAATTAAAAAAAGATCATTACCATAGGAAACCAGCTAAAGGAATAGGGTAAAGATAGTGGTGAGTTGGAAATCCCAATCTATATTTTTTAATTTAATTTTGAATTTTAAAATTAATTCAAAATTAAATTAAAAGATATAAAGCAGTTCTGAATCATTCCACTACTTACTTCCAGCATTGGAAAAAATAAATTGTATTGATTTGACCTACTCTGGCTCCTATTGCCCAAGCATTCTGGCAGTATCTGCTACTTGTGTTTCCCCTTCAATAACATAAAAAGATGTTGTTTTTAGTTTTAGTCATATTTGGAAGGCCAAAATGCTAATAATGATTGGTGGGATCACATATAATTTTTTTGTCCACCTGCAATGCAAGTTTTTCTATAATAAATGAGCATTGCTGTAATAATAAAGAAAAGTCACTTAAAAATTTTGGGGGACTCTTAGCAATACCCATTTGAAGATAATCATCCTCCCCTAATGTGAATTTTAGAGCATCCTGATTTGACTCATGGAACAGAAGTAATTATAATGCAATTTGGGCTTTCAAAATACAAATATGGAGTGCTCAAAAATCAATAAAGCATCATATTTACTGACATGGTTTTTAATGTTTATTTATTTATTTTGAGAGAGAGAGAGTGAGCAGGGGAGGGGCAGAGAGAGAGGGAGACAGAGAATCTCAAGCAGGCTCTGCACTGCTAGTACGAAGCTCGATGTGGGGCTCGAACTCATGAACCGTGAGATCATGACCTGAGTGGAAATCAAGAGTCAGATGCTTAACCAACTGAACCACCCAGGTGCCTCAAGTGATACTTTCAGAAGAACTGCAGGTGACATACATGTATTTAATATGACTTCTAAAACGTAAGTAGGAAAAAATATTATATAATGCTGTAATTGAGGCTCAAACTTCTTTCCAGGCCAAAAAGGAAACATTCTTTTTTGCTGCAAGAGAAGCAGTCTGGCTCCCCACCATATCATGTCATCACTGAATTCTAAAAGACACTGAGGAGGGCACCAGTTGGGATGAACACTGGGTGTTGTATGGAAACCAATTGGACAATAAATTTCATAAAAAATAAATAAAAGACATTTATCATGTGGTCCTTCTCTGTGAGGAACACTAAATAATATAATGTACAACATCTTCATAAGCACTCTTTCAGAAGGTGTTGAGTTATTCTTTATGTGGACATTTCTCATATAAATCTTCACTATAAATCTCAGTGAAGACAATGATTAGAATGTCAGCTCTGTCCCATGATGGACTGAACAGGGCCTGGGGTGTGGACTGGAATGGCTTGGTGACGAGGGAGGAAATCTGATGGGCTGTTCTAGGATAAGGACTGGTAAAAGAAAATGAGTTACTTTAAAGAAAGAAGGACCCAAAAGGAGAGAGGTCCTGGAAGAAGAGAGAGAGGGAAAAAATGGGTAATCCAAAGGTCCCTGGCAATTGGGATAAACTCTCTCAGCTTGTGGAAAACCTCTTCCTCCCCACTCTTGGGATGTCACTCCAGTCCCCTAAGCTCTGACTCCCATGGTATTTAGGCCCTTCTACGTTAGGGTGATCAAATAAACAAAACAGCCAGATCATGACATTCCACACAGGATACAACTCAGGGAGACTTTCCTTCTTTCCTTGACTTTTGACCCAAGGTCAGTGACCTGGTCACTTAAGGTTAAATTTAAGCAAACAGTGGTAATTATACCAACAGAACTGATCCTTGATCTAGATGCTAAAGACAGTGCTAGGAATTTTCTTTAAAATCCTGATACTCTCAATTGAGCAATCCCATGACTTTTTGTGATAGCAGCTATCAAAAACCTATGAGAGAATGCTCAGTTTGAAAATTCTGAAGAAATGAAATCCCTGTAAAATGAATTACATGCCTAGAATACTATTTGTATAATTAATGCCTTTCTGGAAAATGAAGGTTTTAGCAGCAACGGCCACTAGCCCACCCATCTACTGATCCTGTCTCTCACCTTCCTTTCCTCCCAGAGCCAAGCACAAGTTAAAGAGCCAGAGTTCACACTTACTCACAGTTGCGTGTGGGGGAGTGTCTTCCGACGCCTCATTTTTTGCATCTTTGAACCACAACCTCGTGGGGTTGTTGTGAGGATTTAATAAATCCATGTAGGTAAAGAGACCAACCCAGGGCCTAGCATACAGTAGACATTAAATAACTACTAGTTTTTTAGGACCAGTGCTTCCTAATCTTAATAAAGTCATCATCTGATAAACGTACATTTGCACACTCTTCCCCATTCCTGGAGACTCATTCCTAGGGAACTCTCCCCTAGGGGAGACTGTGTTGGAAAACTGATACTAGATTACCTTTCCCTAGAAAATATCCTGGGAGGGGCTCCTGGGTGGCTCAGTCGGTTAAGTGGCCGACTTCGGCTCAGGTCATGATCTCACGGTCCGTGAGTTCGAGCCCCGTGTCGGGCTCTGTGCTGACAGCTCGGAGCCTGGAGCCTGTTTCAGATTCTGTGTCTCCCTCTCTCTGACCCTCCCCTGTTCATGCTCTGTCTCTCCTGTCTCAAAAATAAAATAAACGTTAAAAAAAAAAACAAAAAAAAAAAGAAAATATCCTGGGAAAATCGTGATTGGGTGTTATAAAAATTGGATTCCAAGGTCACATATCATTTAAGTTTGGGAAATATTGCTAAGCTGGTTTCTTTACTGGAGGGCTTCCAAAATCCTATAAAATGATGAGGTACATTATAAGTCTCTGAAGTAAACAGTGTGCAGTGCTTCCCAAACTTCTTTGCAAGTGGAACTCTTTTGGGGGCAGTATCAGACCTTGTCTCAAGAATACTCCTGGAAACCCCTAGTTAACGGCCCCTGTACCTGGCTGTGCACCGCCCTTTGGGGTCAGGATCTGAGCTGCTGTATTATTCAGAAAAGCTCCCTGGGTAATTCCACTCCATAGACCAGCATTTGATGGCAGCTACCCCAGATTCCAGTTGGCAGATTCTATATTGACTCTGTATGACTTAATTTTTTAATTAAAAAATCTAAGAATTAGAAAAACTACTTTGTGCTGGGCATATCAATTCATAACTTTGAGTAAGACATTGACTACCATCTTAATGTGATTGTTGAAGGCAACTGGCAATATTAAACTTTATTTTGCTTTTTAATTTAAAGCTTATGAAGATGATAGATTATGTAACTCTGATCAATATCATTCTGTCTGCTTCAAGTGGACATGATGAGTTTAAATTAAAGCATAAGAGGTCACAACACTCTTCACAAATGATAGAATATTCCACCTCAGCTCTTCTATAGCCACATTTGTCCTCACCATTTCAATAATTATACATAGTAGATCATGAGGGAACAAACAAAGCAAGTAGTTTAAGTGTTTGTGTGAATGTCTGGGGTTCTTTCTGAAATGAATACAACTTTTAAAGAAATGTCACAATCTAAACAAAGTCATTACTCTATTAAATTACCATGATGCAATATATCGTACACTTTCTGAGGAAAATGCTTCCCTCTGGCTTTGTACGGAATCTTGGGAAATGAAACCTCTAGCGATTATTGATGGAAAAACTTTTAGATGGTCTGTGATGAAGTACTGTGGAAACAGCACCATTCCAAATGTACATTGAGTCATTTTGATTTTGTTATTTTCTCCAAAGGTAAATTTGTTCAATGGTCTCACTGATTCTAGAGAAGTGCATCCGTCAGTGTGGTCCAGCAGACAGACCTTTACATCAAGGGGGCGGTCTGCATTTAAAGGGTTATATATTTGATGATGATGATGTGTGTACATACGTGTGTGTGTATGAATGACTCTCACGCATGTGCACTTGTTAGAATGATAGAGGTAGTGAGAAGGGGAATGAAGGTAGAGGCCATGGCAAGGAGGAGAAGAACAATGAGGAGGATATATATATAAATAAAGCTGGAGGTAGGGTACGGAGAAAGCTCTTAGGTTCACTTCTTTGCAGGAAGTCCAGGATGTTGCCTCCTTATCAAAGCCAGGCTGGTTACTGTTTTCGTATAAGTGGAGCTAGACATCATTTCTAAAGAATCCATCAGTGGCCAGACAGATTCAGAGGCTCCGGATTGCAGGGGCTAGGACAGCTGATTAGCATACTGGGACAGCTATTAAACCAATGAGGAGTCGTGTGCAGTCCAGGGAAGGTGTGGGATTATTCAGGGGGGTGTTTCAGTCAAGTCTGATCACCTGGGCTGAGCCATGTGAGTCACCCCTCTCTGTCCCTTGATTACACACCAGGAATTTCAGCCTAGATTAGAGATGAAGGGGAGAGGTGTCCAGGGCTGGGCTTCTCCTCAGCACATTTCTGCCCTCAGGCTCCAACCTCAAGAAGAATTTACCTTGCTGCACTGCTACCTGTTGAATATGTTTCGCTAATGCTTTCTAATCTTGTTTAACTTGTGTGATCAGATGAGCCAAAAAGCATTTGCATAGACCTATAGCTTATTTTAATGTTAAAATAAGCATAAAAAAATCTCACATTTAATGTCATTCATACCCATTAATGTGCTGTTCGGCAACTAGGTACAGAAGCTCAATAGTTAGTGTGCACAACTAAAATTAACATGACTTTGACACATCCACATAAATGGCTACACTTTGTCTTGCTTTGGGTGTGCCCCAATATCCACAACCAACACCAATGTCCACAGCTCACTGAGAAAACAAACCCCAACAACAAAACCACAGGTGAATTTCTATGGGCTCTCCTGATGGCTTGTGTAGGGCTTGCAGTTAGCTATGCCTTAGGGTATGGGTTTAGGGCCCAAGAAAAACCACAGCAGGCCTTCCCCTTCCTTTTTCTCTGACATTTGAATGTTAAGAAAATGACAGTGTGATTTAATAGGGAGTTATTCAGACCTGAAATCTTTGCTCTGCTACCAATAGGCTTGGGCAGGTCACAGACCTTTGTAAGCTCCAGTTTCCATAAAACAAGGGAGGAGAACAGAACTAGATTGTCTTTAAAGGTTTTTCCCAGACTTTTATATTTTGTAATTCTGTGATTTCTATAAATGAGATAAAACTAATACCAAGGGCACTAGGAGGGGAGATGCAGCATAGAAGGCATAGAATAGGCATATTTTAAGCAAGGGTGTGTGTGTGTCGGGAAGGGATAGGAGAGGTAAAGCAGGAAGCGGCCTGCTGGCCCAGCGGACACTGCTGTAGGCTGCACATCCTCTCTCTCACCACTGGGTGGAGCCAGCTCCTCGCCTTGTAGCTGCAGATGGACCCACGGCGTTGCAGGTTTAGTGGGTGGAAACCAGCATTAAATAAGGAGAAGGAGAAAGTGAAATAGAACCTAACCCCAAATATCAGAATGCATCAGACATAGGGTGTTATTTTGACAAATTTAGTTTCCCTATTACGTATAAGAATGTGCATATCAGGACACAATGTTATAAACTTTTTCTTTGGTTCGTGATCAAACATGTTTGATAAACACCTTGCTGATGTTCCCTTCCAAAATAGAATTGTAGCCCTAGGGAGGTCTAGGTCTCTATCTACCTAGGTCTCCATCTCTCCTCCCCCCACGCCCCCATGACTTCCCTTCTGTCTCCCCTCTCTAACCTCCCTGACTACTGCTTCCCTCCCCTCTCTCCCTCCTTTCCCTCTTCTTCCCCTTGTTACCCACCCACTTTACTGCTCTCTCTAGCCTCTCCTCTATCTAGGTATTTAATCCCTCTCTATCCACCACCTTGCTTTGTGCCCCCCAACCCTGGCCAACGTCAGTTCTGCCCGGAACTACTTCCCTCTTCCACCTCTCCCTTCCTCCACCTCAATCTTACAGCACAAGACACAGTGGAACTGGGAGCCTGACACCGGGACCTTGCCCCACCCCTCCCCCAGGGTTGAGACTGACTCACAAACTTCTCCCTGTTGCCTCTCTCAGCCTCCTTGCTAGACTTCACCACTCTCCTCCCTTGGCAGGCCTTTTTTCAAACTTTCTCCATCATTAAGGGAGCCATCCCTGGTTGTAGAAATACTACCAGCTACTTAAATCCAATCTCAAATGCCCTCCCCTCTGTGAAACCTTTCCTATTTTTCCAACGGAAGCTATTTTCTTTGCTCCTTTTAACTGCATTTGTGCTTCCCTCCACCCTGATCACAAGGACCTAAATAATTCCCAGAACTCAGGGGGCAGAGCCTGCGTTTGATTCATCACTGGGTTCTAGCTCCAACTAGCACAGGGCTGGCCCAAGAAGGAACTCTGGGAAGATAATGGAACTGTGGGCTGGGCCACTGGTTCACTGCTATTTCCCATCACTTCCCCCAGCTCCTCCCCCACTGCTGCACACCATCCTCTGCTGCTGGCTGACCTTGGCCACCTGGTACCCTGGTGGGCTGACTTTGGCCCGGCCAGTGTTCCCAACTTAGCCGCACATAGCTCAGGTCCTTCTCCCTCAGCCTCGAGCCCAGAAACAGTAGGCTGGGACTGCATTGGGTAGAGGCCAGGGCCAAATCTAAGCTTCCAGCCAAGCCAGCAGGGAAGAAGTGTACCAGAGAGATATGTGGCTCTGGTTGTCAGTCTTCCACTTGCCTTTCCAACCCTTGCTGAAAAATTACATATTTCAGGTAATTATTGTAAGACTGTGGGACCTTGGTGACATACCTGTGGAAGAACGGGGTTGAAGTGTTCCTCAAATGTGGGGATCCACATAGAAGCTGGTTAGATATGAATCAAATCAACCAGCTTTTGCAGTCCCAGTTGGTGGTCTATGGAGTGGGGGAAGGGGAGAGAGCACTGACATGGGAAACCAAACCCCTGGGATCTATGCCTGATCTTTAAAGGGGGAGAGGGTGTCCCACACTGGGTAAGTCACTGGCTCCTTTCTGGGTCTCAGTGTCCTTATCTGTAAATGGAGATAGTTGTACTTGATGGTGAGGAAGACCGTCAGAGCCCTGACAGCAGAGATTTTATAAAAATGTTATTACTCTGGGGCGTGTGGGTGGCTCAGTAGATTAAATGTCCAACTTCAGCTCAGGTCATGATCTCGCCATTTGTGAGTTCCAGCCCCACATAGGGCTCTGTACTGACAGCTCAGAGCCTGGAGCCCATTTTGTATTCTGTGTCTCCCTCTCTCTCTGCCCCTCCCCTATTCGCACTCTGTCTCTCTCTCTCTCTCTCTCTCTCAAAAATAAATAAACATTAAAAAAATTTTTTTTTAAATGTTATTACTCAGACTCACATACAAATAACATAAAAATAACTGGAAAGCAAAAAAGTAAAGTTCAGATTTAACTGAAGGTGATAAGCATTTTAAACCGTTGTCCTTACTTAGCTGAGAATCTAATAAAGGCAAATTGAAAATAAATATTTTTTTTGAATTACAAATTGCAAGTTGGTTAAAAAAAAACAACCATTACTTGGGGAGCGCCTGGGTGGCTCAGTCAATTAAGTGCCGGACTCTTGGTTTCAGCTCAGCTCATGATCTCACAGTTCATAAGTTCAAGCCCCATGCCAGGATGACGACTAATAGTGCAGAACCTGCTTGGGATTCTTTTTCTCCCTTTCTCTCTCTTCCCCTCCCCTGCTCATGTTCTCTCTCTTTCTCTCTCTCAGAATAAACAAATAAACTTAAAAAAGCCATTACTGTTTGGGGGCTCTATTTATGGAATATACTATCTTACCTGAGTGCTCCTGCAATGCTTAGCAAAATATAATAGAAATGGATTTAGTTCTTGTGTATATAAGTTTCATTATCTTTATGATTTTATAAAAAGGAGGTATAGTATGAAAATGGGGAGAACAGAGGGTAAAAACTAAGTATCATTCCACTTATACCTCCAGTTTCTGTAAAACCATTACTTACATTGAATTGTTCTTCTTCACAGAAATTTTGGTGCTTGAGAATTTCTCTGTTCAATATTTATATAGACAAAGGTCCTTGAGAATGATAACACACACATACACACACTAATCTTGGTTGTCATTTTTCAAAGTGACACCATTTAAAAGATGAATACTAACAAGCTGAGAAATTTAACATATTCTTCATATCACCCTTGGTCTAGGTAATAATTTCCTACTGGCTCAGCTAACTGTGTCATTCAGGTAGTATGAGCTACCTCATTCAGGAGCTCAATCTCTCCACTTCCCAATATTCTTTTCTCCCTCCCTCCCTCCTTCCTTCCCTCACTCTCTGGAGCATAGGCAGATAACCTAAACTGTGCACTAGTAATGGGAGGAATGTGTTTGTTAGTGGCACTTAACCGTAACTTTGTAAAGATGCAAACAACTAGGGTTAAAAAGAACCTTTGGGTATTTTCAGGTTAAAAAGTAACTATTTCATAAGTATTCCTGAAAAGCAAACAGGTGTTCGGACCATTCTATGGTCCTCCCATTAAGAAGCTCCCAGGAAGTTAGTATCCAAAATATATGAAGAATTTACAACTCAACACCAAAAAGCCCCCAAACAATACAAAATAAATAAATAAATAAATAAACAGAGGACCCGAATAGACATTTTCCAAAGAAGACATACAGATGGCTAACACACAACATGAAAATGTGATCAACATCACTGATCATCAGGGAAATGCAAATCAAAACCACACACTGAGATACCACCTTACTCTTCTCAAAATGGCTAAAATAAAAAGACAAGAGATAACAAGCACTGCAGAGGATGTGGAGAAAAAGGGACCCTATGCACTGTTGGTGGGAATGTAAATTGGTGCAGTCAATATGGAAACCTGTATGGAAGCTCCTCAAAAAATTGAAAATAGAAATACCACATGATCCAATAATTCTACTACATTTTTACCTAAAGGAAACAAAAACACTAATTTGAAAATATACATGCACTCTATGTTTATTGTAGCATTACTTACAATAGCCAAGATAAGGAAATGACCTAAGAACCCATCAACAGATGAATGGATAAGGAAGATGTGGTATAAACACACACACACACACACACACACACACACTGAAATATTACACAGCTGTAAAAAGGATGAGAACTTGCCAGGTGCAACAACATGGATGGACCTAGAGGGTATTATGCTAAATAAAATAAGTCAGACTGAGAAAGCCAAATGCCATATGGTTTTACTCATATGTGGAGTCTTAAAAAACCCAAATGACTAAACAAACAAAAAGCAAAATCAACCTATAAATATAGAGAACAAACTGATGGCTGCCAGACAGAGGGGCATGGGGAAGATGGGCAAAATGGGTGAAAGGAAGTGGGAGATACAGGCCTCCAGTTGTGGAATGATTATGTCACAGGAATGAAAGGCGCAGCATAGGAAATACAGTTGATGACCTTGTAATCATGTTGTATGGTGACAGATGGTAGCTATGCTTGTGGGGAGCACAGCATAATACACAAACTCATCAAGTCACCATGTTGTGCACCTGAAACTAATGTGTCAACTACACACAAATAAAAAAACTAAAAATTAAAAAAAGAAGCCTCCAGGAAACTCCTTCATTCAGATATTCAATCATTGTGCTATTAAGGCTATAATTGTTAAGATTCTGGTAGTGATGAGGAAAAAAAAAACATACCTAATGGTTTTCCCTATCTTGAGACTTTCACAAACAAAAGACTGAATTATGACTTAAGTGGCATTAGCCATTAGTCTGCAAACTGTAATTCTATTTTTAGTCTGTACGCCCATCCATCCATCCATCCATCCAACAAATATTTACTTAAAGTGTACTGTGTGCCAGGGTATGCAGTAAAAGACATGGTCTTTTACGGAGTTCACATTTCCTGCATTTTCAAAGTTGCCTTAATTGCCATTTTCTCTCTTATTTATTAGAGATTTTAGAGGTGTTATGCTTTTTTCAATTTATCAACATATGTATGGCATAAAGAGAAAGCATACAATATGAGAAAAGCCTTAGCCTCCAGATCCTGCAGAGAATTAATACATAGCTTGATTTTCTTGGATGTTCCCTAAAGTGTGAATAATTTAAAACATTAATTTTTTTCTGGTGGAGAGCTTACTATATGCAGAATTCTTTTCTTTTTAATGTAGAATATACTAATGATTCAGCATTAGTACTAATATCAGTTATTATGCTATACTATAATACAGTGGCTGTGCTGGGCTCTGTATTGGGATAGAGAATCAATACTGAGTAGACCTTGTCCACCATGATTTCAGGGGTTCTTTTTCCTTTTTTTTTTTTTTTTTTTTTTTTTGCAGTTTATCTATCTTCTTTTACTTTATGCTAGTAATATCAAATTACTTGCTCAAGTTCTCGAGTCTTATTTACTGCTTCTAAGTTGCTATGGTCTTGGAAATGACCTAACCATCTAACAAGATTGTTAAATAATCTAACAAAGGGTAAAGTGGTTGTTGGGACAGATAGAAAGGTGCTACTATGAAAAGATAAGAGCTGTATCTTTGTGATATCTCTTTTGGTTGCTCAGAGGTTGGTTTTTATTTTCTTCTTGTTTCTTAATAACATTATAAATAGGTAACATTTGCTGAATAGCTGTGTTCTTGATAATTAAATTTATGCCTCTACAGAATGTAGTATTCCATGTGGTTTAACTTGAGGGTTTCTTAGAACTATATTTTGTTTTTGTTTTTGATTTTTTAATGTTTATTTATTTCTGAGGCAGAGAGAGAGCATGAGTGGGGGAGGGTCAGAGAGAGAGGGAGACACAGAATCAGAAGCAGGCTCCAGGCTCTGAGCTGGCAGCACAGAGCCCGACGTGGGGCTCGACCTCACAAACCGTGAGATCATGACCTGAGCCGAAGTCAGTCGCTCAACCGACTGAGCCACCCAGGCGCCCCTAGAACTATATTTTGTAACTGGTAGCTGTTTCAGCTACTTAAAAATTACCAAACTGCTTACTATGGCTTACTAGAGTGATATCACAAAACAAGAGTAAGAGGTAGATACTTTGTTACTTTGAAATGAATATTCTTTTCCCTTATACATTGATTTGGCAAAAGCAGGTCTCACAGGAAGTGCATGTTGTGATCTCTAGACTTCTATATCTAATCGGTTTGGTAAGAATATGGGGAAAGTGAGACTTGTTGACTAAATTCCAGAGATCATAAATCAAAAAAGTGGAAGTAATATGCCTTACTGCTTACCAGTCCAATGTCTTCTCAGATATCCTGAGGGAGGTGGGATAATGCTGAGCAGGACTCAGAGGACAGAACTGGGGATCAGTGGTCAAGAATGGCTTTACTGGGATCTTATTAAAGAGACAGGAGGAAGAATATTTCTATGTCTGGAGACTTCCAGACAAACCAAATGGAAAGTGCTGAAATTTGTGATAAAAAAGAAAAGAAAGAAAGGAAGGAAGGAAGGAAGGAAGGAAGGAAGGAAGGAAGGAAGGAAAAGACTGGGAACTTCTATTAAGTACTCCAGAAAGTTTTCCCTTAGAGCTTACTGGTTTCATAGTCTGACAAGGTTATCATGTCATGGGAACTACACATTTTCTGTTCTTTTAAAACTGATGCCATTTGATGACATAACAGGGTATTAATCATCAGGAGTTGATAAGAGAAGAGTGGTTCTCCACATCCTATTCAGACCTTTTAGAGCTCTGGATCATTTTACATCCAACTCTTGCTTGCTCTTAGTTATTCCTAGCAAAGGGCCATCCTGAGGTCTTATTTTCTAGAGCTGGGCTGTCCAGTGGGATAGCCACTTGCCATCTAAATTTGTTAAATTGAATAAAATGAAAAACTCTGTTCTCAGTAGCACAGATCACACTTCAAGTGTTCAATTGCCATGCAAGTCTGGTGGCTATAGTATTAAACAGCAAGGACACAGAACATTTCCAGAAACATTGAAGAAAGCTTTATTGGATAGTACTGTTCTACGGTCTTGCCTCACCTGTTCATAGGGTCTCATCAGGAACTCTTGGGGCTGGTAGTTTTATCTCCAGCATGACTACTTAACTTGGTAAATGCCTTGATGAGCCTGACCATAGGACTTCCTCCTGAATTGTATCCTACAACATTCAACCTCTACCTTTAGCCCCTTTCTGCAACAGAGTTCCAAGAGAGCATTAGGACTTTATACCAACACTATTCTTGCGTCTTGAGATTCCCTTTCTTTGTCATATTTTGGAAACTGAGTTATTTCCATTTGTTGGCTATGTAATTAACCAACCAATGTTCTTGCTGACTCAGTTAACAATAGAACGTGTTTAGTATGCTGTAGAGAAGATACCTAAATTGGGAGTTGGACAAAATGAACTATGAGGCTTTAGGGCCCTATGGTTCTATTTTAACAAAACATAGAGGGTTGACTGATATTCCCTATAAGCTGTCAAAAAATGTGTTCCATTAGGTATTCTGATTATCTATATATTTATTTACATATGTTTTTGTTTTGGTTGAAGGTGGGGATTATTAGGTAGTTGGGGATAGAGGGGGAATTTAAGTTGAAAAAAAACTTCAATGGAATTTGATACGTATGGCCCACAAGGTAGAATAATTAGCCTTAGATGAATTCTAGTGTCAGAATTCCCCACAATTTTGCTGAGGGGAAGCTACTTTCAGTTCCTCAAAGCCTGGTTATCATTCTGATTGGATATGAAGATGCTGCCCTAAGGAGAACTGGGGAGAGACATTGCCGAATTCTTGACTTCACTCTCCATGAGCAATTTTGGACAATTGTGGAAAAATAGGGGTGAGTGAGAAAAAAGTCTGACAGCAACTGACTTAGAAAACTTAACAGGTAGGGGCGCATAGGTGGCTCAGTCAGTTGAGCGTCTGACTTCGGCTCAGGTCACAATCTCATGGTTCGTGAGTTCGAGCCCCAGCATCTGGCTCTCTGCAGTTGGCACAAAGCCTACTTTGGATCCTGTGTCCCCCTCTCGGTGCCCCTCCCCCACTCATGCTCTCTCTCAAAAATAAACAAACATGAAAAAAAAGAAAAGAAAATTTAACAGGTAATATCACCAGGCAGTAACAGGTAATATTACCAGGCAACATTTGCCAATCAGCTTTGATCCACTCATTGAGAGGCCCTGATGATAAGTATTTATGGCCCTAAGTATGCTCTGGGGAAACCCTCCACCAACCTACTTGTTATGAAAATCGTAGATCTCCTGGATGTTGCCAAAGATGATATGCTCTTTATTAAGGATCCCAGGGGGGATCTCCTCCACGCCACTGGTCATTTCCCACAGGTAGGTCTGTAAGATAGCAACATCTTCATCACTGGCAAGTACTACAAAATGCAGACAAAATAAACAGGTCTTCACACGGGAGGGCTAAGACTCAGACTGGGCTTGCATATGGAGTGTAAAAAGTGAGATGGTAAATAAACAGAATGGGAAGAAAGAAAACCCAAATGTTCCATTACCTTCAACTGTTGCTAGGGAAACTCACATTCTGGACTCTAGCAAAGTACAAACTCCACATTCCTCTTATTAAACGTGTGTGTGTGTTTGAGTGTGTCTGGGGGAAGGTGTAAATTGCAGACTCAACTTAAGTTCACTGACTATGTCATGGTTTTTATTTTGAATTCAAGTCTTGTCTATGCTAGCTGGGGCTAGCTCCAATCTGAGAAGAGTTTCTTTTCAAAAGCATTTTAAAATCCCCTGCAATTACTACTGACTCTGGGAGAAAGATTTCCTTTGTTGGCTTTTATGTGTTAAGCTCCGGGAGAAGACAAGGAGCACTGAGCTCCTCTCAAGGACTTGATGCTGGCAAGGCTGTCATTTTTCCAATACAGCTGTGAACCGATTACTGCAAGACTTACCTCTAAGCACTCATGTAAGTCCCTTACATACGCCTTCTCTGTCTGCAGTAATTCAGCCATAATGAATCTAGGAGAAAACAAATGGGCTTTTAGTTGGTTCGGGATAGAATACCTCCCCTCCTTCAAACTTCCCTTCCCCACCCCAGCATTTATGACATTCCTGAATGACCCCATTTTTCTGCTTTACCAACATGTCTCTTCCTTTCTCCAAAATTCCTTGCCTCTGAGTATTATCATTGGTTCTCTATCCCTCCAGCATGTTTGTGTTCAGCTAGTTCCATATTCTCTCCCTTTCCTGCCTCAGTCTCGCCACTCTGTGATGCTTTGCTGACACGCGTGTGTCCTCCATTACACGTGTGTGCTCACATGTATGCACAAACACGCAGCAACACTCATACTCATTCCAGCTAGACAGCTCCACTCTCAGCTTCCTGCATGGAAGTCTCACAGCTCCCGGAATGAGGATTTCTGTTTCCTGTTCAATAGAACTGTTGACTTTTACCAAAATGGTAGCAGTACTAGAAGTCAAACCAGGTTTAAAAGCCAGGCACAGATGCCCAAGACGCTGCCACTGAGACTGGGGGTGGGGGGGGGGAGGAGTGGGTAGCACACTTTTTCTGTAAAGAGCCTGATAGTCAATATTTGTGGGCAACTTTGCTGTTGTAATGTGAAAGGAGCCACAGACAATATGAAAAGAAAAAGTGTGGTTGTGTTCCAATAAAACTTTATTTATGGATACAAAAAGAATTTTATCCAATTTTCACATCATAAAATATTTTTCTTTTGATATTTTTTCAACCACTTAAAAATATTTAAAAAATAACTTTATGCTTACAGACTATGCGAAACAGACGAGGGGTCAGATTTGGCTTGTAGGCCATGGTTTGCTGACCTCTGGCCTAGATTATCCTGTACACATTGATGCTATTTCTAACGGGGCTTGTTTACAGCACAGACTGGTGTGAGTGAAGCTGAGCAAGCAAATCCAGGCACAGCACAAGTTAACAATGTTGTGACTGCCCTTCGGTCTCCCGTAAAGCAAAGCTTGTGCTTCACATCTGTAAGGAGAGAGCTCCCTTCCACTTGGGCCCCAAAACAACACAATGCTCTCTGGCAGTTATTAAACTTATGATGCGTGGCTTCACTGAAGTATACCTACTTCATTTTCTTTCTTTTACAGATGTTTAGTAAAAAATGGTGCTTCCTAGCTGACATGTGATATGCGGTAATGTCTAATTTGCCAAAGTATATGCTTACACATTTATCTTATAGGCTTTCTATGTCAGTTTTTCATGGTAGTTCATAACGAAAGCCCCAATTTGAAGGTGCTCCATCACATGAAAGTTTTGAGAATGACTATCCCTAAAGTGTCCCCTGTGGGGAATTTCACAAGAAATATGAAAATGAGCAGCATCTTTTCCTGGACCTTTACCTTTGTGGGATTTTCCTTACAGCAATACACTGTTCTAGCAGTGGTCTTTCTATTAATATTAAAGTATTAATTAAAAAAAATTTCCTTTTGCAGGAGTTAAGTAGCCACTCTCTTAATATTCTTATTCTATTGGTAGAGTGGAAAGGGCATGAGCTTTAAAGTCAGACAAATAGAAGCTGAGTTATGATTTTGTCATTTACTAGAGGTAGGACTTGCTTCTCCAAACCTCAGACTCCCTACTTATATAAGAGCTGATCACACAGGGTTGCTGAAAGGATTAAGTAAGATCACATGAGCAAAGTTTCTTATACACTGCAGGTACTTGGTAGACAAGGAAAGAAGGAAAATCAGGAGGAACATAATCTGAGATGCTTTGAAAAGTTATCTTTGATTTTACTGCCTTGGTTTCTGGTATTCTTCCACCCTCTCCCTTTTTCTCCATCTGCTTCCTGCAGTCTTGACTGTCTTTCTTCATAATTTAGCTCCACTACCCTCCATCTCATTTTGTTCTCTTTTCCACCTGCCCTTTAACATCCTCTGGCTATTTGGTGACCCTGAGAGAGTCCAGCAGGAAGATTTGGCCAAGTATGATCTCTTTATTACCCTCCTTGTTACAGGCTGAATTGTGTTCCCCCAAAATTCATATGTTAAAGTCCCAACTCCTAGTACCTCAGAATGCAACTTTATTTAGAAATAGCCATTACAAATGTAAATAGTTAACACTGAGTCATACTGGAGAAGGGTAGGGCCCTGTTCCAAAGTGACTGGTGTCATTAAAAAAGGGAGAAATAGGGGCTCCTGGGTGGCTCGGTCGGTTAAGCGTCTGACTTCAGCTCAGGTCATGATCTCACGGTCCGTGAGTTCGAGCCCCGCGTCGGGCTCTGTGCTGACAGCTCGGAGCCTGGAGCCTGTTTCAGATTCTCTGTCTCCCTCTTTCTCTGCCCGTCCCCTGTTCATGCTCTGTCTCTCTCTGTCTCAAAAATAAATAAACATTAAAAAAAATTTTTTTTTAAAAAGGGAGAAATATGTATATAAGTATATTTTGGGAGAATGCCATGTGCACCTGAAGCCAGCCATCCAGAAGGTAAGGAGAAAGGCCTGGAACAAATCCTTCCTTCCAAGCCCTCAGATGGAATCAACTCTGCCAACACTTTGATCTCAGATTTCCAGTCTCTAGAACTGTGAAACAATATATTTCTGCTGTTGAAACTACCTAATTCATCATACTTTGTTACAGCAGCCCAAACAAACTAATACACTTCCCAGATAAAACACAAGCTCTGGCTTTGCAGACTGGCTTCAGTTTCTTCAGCTCCAAGGGACCTGTGGTCCTACTCTATTTTGATAAAATCAACTACATTGGGCTTCTTAATTTTAGGACACACTATTTTTTTCCAGCACTACCCAAAAATGAATCTGTCAAAACGTTTTCCATAAAGCCCTTGCAAGATCTCTGGGTATGTGTAATTCCCCAGCACCAATATAAAGAAAGCAGAGTGATCAAGAAATGTTTTATATGGTGGGCATGGTTCCTTGTTTCCACTATCCAATGCTCTATAATTCTTGATTTGTGTGAAGTGTGACTAGAAGCATCATGTCTGTCCATTCCACCCTTCTGTGGGTGGTCATGAGGACACATTAAGCTGTCAAAAGGGTCATGTAGCAGAGAAAAACAAGAGGAGCTTGCTAATTGGGTGAAAGCTCTCCAAAACATACTCTTTCTTCCGGGCTGACTTCCGCTTCTCTTCATTGACTTCGTGGTTGGCATCCCGTAGCTTGACCTCACGATCTGAAAGGCTTGCTGGGATGATGTCCAGCTCCAAGTCCTTATTGTCCTACACAGAGAGAGATGGCAGAGGTCATCTGAGAGATGCTTCGGGAGAGCAACTCACCAAAGTTAGGGGAGGAGGTAGAAGGCAAAACGGGAGAAAGATATAATGGAGCAAGTTCAGAAGATGGGGAATCCCTCAAATGGCCACCTATGAGTGCTCTTCTTTAAGGAATATACATTTTTTTCCAAATAAGAAATATTTAAAATGTTCAAGTCAAATGGCCAGGGCTAATATCCATAGCAAGGAAAAACAATAAGTATATTTAATAATTAGTGTCATATTTCCCCAAGGATTTCAGTCCTTATTAAATCAATCAATCTATCTATACGCACACACACATATAAATTAGTCTAAGATTGGTTATTAACCATTAAAACAGTGTGGAACCGAAATACATAAAGATATAAGAAAACTTTCATTTGTCAAGGGAAAATAATAAAAGCCAATATTTTTTTTCTTTTTTTTTCAATATATGAAATTTTTTGTCAAATTGGTTTCCATACAACACCCAGTGCTCATCCCAAAAGGTGCCCTCCTCAATACCCATCACCCACCCTCCCCTCCCTCCCACCCCCCATCAACCCTCAGTTTGTTCTCAGTTTTTAACAGTCTCTTATGCTTTGGCTCTCTCCCACTCTAACCTCTTTTTTTTTTTTTTTCCTTCCCCTCCCCCATGGGTTTCTGTTAAGTTTCTCAGGATCCATCCACATAAGAGTGAAAACATATGGTATCTGTCTTTCTCTGTATGGCTTATTTCACTTAGCATCACACTCTCCAGTTCCATCCATGTTAAAAGCCAATATTTTTATTTAAATGAACAACTTCCCTTGTAAATAGAAAGCTAAATGATAGAACAATTACGAAATTTTCTAGCTGCCCATCCCTGCTTATTTCAACCACTGTTTTGTATGTATACAGGGTGGGAGCCTTTAGAAAAAAATCTCACAGTTTAAAGCATGGGGATATGTTATTATTTCCCTCAATTTTAGTGGTTTAACTAGTGCACTCTCTAGTCTGCTCTGCTTCAGAGCATGAGCCTATTTAAAGACTTAAGAATTAGAAATCCTAGGATTAAATTGCCAGCCTATATTTAGCTCTTAATTCATAGGTTTCTGACCTCTATTACAAAGAAGAGATTAACAGTCAGTCTTTCCTTGATTCATGGCAAATAGTATCTCTTTTCAGCTGAAATGTCAAATAGCCTTTGTACAACTGCATCCCTTATTCTTGAAAGAGCACTATTGTGCATACTGGGGACCCTAACATTTGCTGATTAACATAATTGGTTGGAAGATGGTACTGATGAAGCCAAGGTAAAGGGTTTAATCGTCAAAGGCAACAGCTAACTGTACACATAGAAAAACTGTTCTGTAGCCATGGGTCCCACCCCTGGCCAGCCAATTTTGCTGTATAGTACTAATCATGAGGGGCTGGAGGCCAATGCCTTACCAAGATCCATCCCCTCCACTAGAAAAACCACACAAGGCAGGTGTTCTAGGGGTCAATAGCTCAGAAAGATTGCTCTGGACAGCCCACTTCCTTCCATGGTAATGAGATCAGTGGCATGGAGAGGGAGAGAAGGGAGGATGTCCCAGCTAAGCAACCCCCATGCCTACCTCTGTGTTGACGCCGAGGGCTTTCTCCAGGGAGTACCGGTACTTTCCCATCCTCAAGGAGAAGTCTCTGTAATGCTTGTCCACTGTGGTCACCCATTTCCTGATCTCTGTGGCATGAATGTGGCCTTTTTCCACAAAGCTATCGGCCAGTTGAATCAGAAGCTTCACCTTCTCCTTTGTTTGCTGTCCCAAAAGATGGTCTTAAATTACTAGATTACATTTACTCTCATGGCCCTTCAGTCCCATCCCTCTTTTCTTCACAGCAGCCACAGATACCTCACTGCCTGCCTGGGTTTATAGCCCAGCTCTCACTTACTAGCTGGGAGATCTTGAATAAATTAGTTAAATCCTCAGTGCCTCAGTTCCTTTACCTGCAAAATAGGGATCATAATAATCCTACATCATAGGTTGTTGTGAACATTTCATGAAATGACAATGTAGAATGCTCAGAACAGTGCCTGGAACATAGTGCTCATATTAAGAGCTCAGGAAGCAATACATGTTAGCCATCATGACTACTGTAAGATTCTTACACATTAATATATTTATCAGTTCACAGAATAGGTTAAAGTCACATCTGAGATCCATTTGAGTCTTAAAGTATCTCTAAAAGGTGGATGGAAGGAGGTGGTATGGGGTCTTTTTGAGCCAAGATGAAAAAAGCTGAGGCTTAGAGAGGCTTAGGGCTTGTTCAAATTCATACCACTTGTGAGCAACACAGCCTGTTTGCCTCTGGACCAAAGTGCCTAGTTCTCTTCCCTTCACTGTATTGGCCTGAAGTGGGCTTGTCAACAGGTAAGCTGACATAGGCCAGGATCTAAAGAAATCCAATTAACATATTTAAGAGTGAAGTCTGCCCCTTTCACTACCAGGATCTTGTCTGAGAGAAGGAGAGTGAGGGAGGGAGAGGAGGAGGGGGAGGGAGGGAGGGAGAGAGAGAGGGAGGGAGGGAGGGAGGGAGAGAGAGAGAGAGAGAATGGAGTTAATGAAGCTAGTATCTACTACAGGGCTAAGGTAGAGTTTTGATGTGTATTGGATTAATTTCATTTCTAGCAAGAGGTTGTTCAACATCTACTCTGTCCATACCACTGTACCAAACCACTGTGCGGAAGGCTGTGGGGACAGGCTCGGGGGGTAAACAAAAGCAGAGAAAAAGATACTCATTTTCCCTAAACAGTCTGTATCTCTAGAGGGGATAAGATAGTCATGTAGAGTGGTTAAATAACTTGGGGCATTATGTAACTGAACGTCAACATGAGAAGTATGTAGAGTTAACACTGCAGGAATTTTAAAACAGGAAAAAATGAAGGTGGGCTGGCATGGGCAGGAAAGGTCTCGTGGGGAAACAGGACTATGTCAGTAAGATACGGAAACAGAAGAAATGTTCAAAGAAGTAAACACTTGCTTATCTTTTATCCTAAGGTTGGGTTTTGAAACTCCAAAATCAGGGAAGCTTGATTAATTTTACGAAACAGTAAAGAACACTGGAATAATATTCTGAGAAGTAAAATTATCTTTTGGATTGGAAGAGAGTAGGTCCAAGATTTAGATCATGCTAAAATCTAGATAACTGAGGCAAAAAATTTCTGGAGCAAAAGTAGAACGGACAGAAGAGCCTTTTTTCTTCTTTTTTTTTAATGTTTATTTTGAGAGAGAGAGAGAGAGCATGAGCAGAAGAGGGGCAGAGAGAGAGAGAGAGAGAGAGAGAGACAGAATCTGAAGCAGGCTCCAGGTTCTGAGCTCTCAGCACAGAGCCCTATGGGGGGCCTGAATCGACGAACCATGAGATCATGACCTGAGCCAAATTTGGATGCTTAACCAACTGAGTCACCCAGGTGCTCCAGAAGAGCCTTTCTTTATTCCACCCTCCTCCCTCACTTTTCCAGGCTCATCTCCCACAACAGACTAACCCTCTCAAGAAATGCCAGAAAGGGACTCCTTCTGGCCAGAAAGACAAGCAAGGCCAGAAAGATGTGGAATCCAGCTCTTCAGCAACACACATGTCTGAGCCTCTCCTGTCTCAGGACAATGAGCTGGTACCCAGGCTGGGAAACGAGGGCCCCAAAAAACTTTGGTGTGAAGGAAAGAAGGTGGGTATGGGGACAGAAGAAACATCTCCTTAGCCATGATAAGGCAAAGAATAATAGCATTGGGAATCGGTTAAGAAAAGATCCCTGGTATCCTAAGGACTTCTACACCTCACTACATTTAGGGTTTTTTTTTCCCCTCTGAAAACAATTGTTATAAGGTTTGCTATTTATTTAAAACAGAGATTAATTTTTTGCAGCTATAATCAAGAAATCTTTATGTAAAACTCTTGAAAGCACTTATTTATTTTTATTTATTTACTCTCTCAGTAAGATGCCATCATGAAATGGGAGTTTCATGGCCAGCTGGTGGCAGCAGCCCTACAGGCAGCTCCATCACAGGAAATGGCATCCTGAAACTTGGAAACTGTGATTCAGATGCAACAGAGAGAATGGCTTGTGACCAAGAGGATCCCAGGTATGTATGGACCTGGGGGAGCAAATGGACAGTTAAATGGGCAGTGTAGACAAACCCTCCTCATGTGGTCTCACCTACCTTAGTGACTGCCTCCAGGATCTCCATGGCCCCTAAGCACCAGTCATGCCGACCTCACATGTCCCTCCTGCTGCCATGGGTGGTACCTACTCATCCCTGCTTTCCATCCAGTGGCCCTCTTCCCCACCAGCTGATGGGGGATGCTCTTTCCCCTGTCCCTAAAGCACTATATGTGTACCTCTACTTCAGCACATATCAGTCTGAGTCACTTATGTGTCTCCTTCATTAGACCGTGCACATCTCAAAGGTAAGTGTTACATCTGATTCATTTGTATCTCCAGGGTCTAGAAAATAGTAGGCATACCATAAATGTTGAATAAATGAATTAGTGAGTAATATTGTGTTTGGAGTTAAGTAAAGCTGGACCAGCAAAAGTTGAGGGTTTATACTGGGGAGAATTAGATGAAAAATTCTCATCTAATTGACCCATACACTGGACTGCAACCATGCACCTAGAGTAGTCTGAAATGAATTCTCACATATGAGTGACTATGGTGGCACCATGTGACCTACCAAATGCTTGGCCACAGCTGATGGTATCAGAGGCAAATACTTGTATCACTGGGGTGGCCCATCAATATGAAGCCACTGACTTCTTGTGTGGTGTCCTGGCCCCAATTGTTTTTCTGGGGATTTGGACTGCATGGAAAACTGGGTAGGTGGTTGCAGAGTAGAACTGAAAACAGACAGCAGACATGAGAAGGGAAAGACAAGCTGAATCACAGTAGCGGTGATAATGTATTCCTGATCCCCCTGTCATGAGATGACGAGACAGTGTGATTGCTAGGATGGCCCCTGGCGTAGGGTGACAGCCCAGTGTTCACATCCAGAGGTGAGACTATGCCACATTTCTTGTTCTTCCCATAAGGCTGAGTCATTCAGATTTTCTTGGACTCCTGGGAGGTCTAGCCATGGCTTCTATATTCATTTCCATATACAGCCATACAATATCTTTTCCCTTTCATAATTCAAGCCAGTTTGAATCTCAAGTCTTGCCACCAAAACAGAGTAACTTATACAGACTGATAAAATGGGGGTCAGATTGCAGAGGCTCTTGAATGGTAGGGTCAGGTGTATGGGCCATCAAGCCTTTAGGAAATGTAATTCATTTAAGCCTGGAAATTTAGAATGGATAAATATCTCACTTATCCTGGGCTTCATGGTTCCTCTAATGTATGTTTTGCTCTATTTTGAATTCTATGTAATCTGCTAGAAAAGTCAGAGGTAAAAATAAAGGGGTCAGTAGTTCTATTTTTCTTCCTGCGCCCCCCCCCACCCTTTTTCTTCTTTCCCTTCTTTGATCAGTTAATATTATGCCATCTTTCCCTGATCAGTGAGCCTTACTCTGAATATAGTTTTCAAAAAGCCCTTTTGGTATCTTTTGCACATTTGATAAGTTATTAAAGTTATTTAGCCTTCTGATATTATTCTCATAATCTCATTATAATCTTCCAATTTGCCTTTCATTGCTGATATTCCTTGTATTTATTGATACATTCTTTGTAGATATGAATTTATTGAGCTCCCTGTGTGGGTAAAAAGTTCTCTTGAGATACATCTTCATATTCATTCCACAGGGGAGAGTTTGTCACTATATGTGAGCAACTAAAACTTTCAAAAATGTCTATTGCATGTAAACTATATCCTCTTATGAGTCTCAGAAACAAAATCAGGCCCATCTTTTATCTGAACTGTTCAGATCCTACTTTTCTCAGTGTAAAGCACCTGCCAACAAGCCCAGTGTCCCCTTTACACACAGCCTTCATTTCTCAATTAGCTAATTTAGTTCAGCTAAGGCACAAGGCACTTTTGTTATCATTTAATTCTCTTCTGTTAAGAATTAAGTCTGACTTATCTCATAGCTTCTTTCACTTTTGGAGATAAAATTACCAGTTTAAAGAAGTGTCTTCTCAACATCAGTTCTCTTTGGGAGATGTAAATAAAATCCCCATGCCCTCCAGAATGGCTATATTAAAAAGACGAATGATAACAAGTGTTGGAGGGGATGTGGAGAAGTCAGAACTCTTATACACCACTGGTGGGGATGTAAAATGGCACAGCCACAGTTGGGCAGCTCCTCAAAAAGTTAAACATACAGTCACTATAGGCCTCGGCCATTCCACTCCTAGGTATATACCTAAGAGAACTGAAAAGAGATGTTTACACAAAGGCTTGTATACAAATATTCATTATTCATAGTGGCCTCAAACAGAAAACAACCCAAATGTCCATCAACTGATGAATGGATAAAAAGTGTGGCATATCTCTATAATGGAGTATTATTCGGCCAGACAAAGCGATGAAGTAATGATGCATGCCACATCATGAATGAACCTTGAAAACATTATACATGAAAAAAGCCAGACACAAAAGGCCACGTATTACAGGATTCCCGGATTCTGTTTATATGAAATTTCCAGAATAGGCAAATTCATAAAGACAGAAAATAGAATAGTGGCTCCAGGGGCTGAGGAGAGGAAGGAATGGGGAGTCACTGCTAATGGGTACAGGGTTTCTTTTGAGGGTAATGAAAATGTTCTGGAGCTAGATAGTGGCAATGGTTGTATGACCTTGTGAATATAGAAAATCACTGAATTGTAAAAAATGAAAAACCAAAGAATCTTCAAAAAAATTTTTGCTATTAGAAGAAATAGATTTCTTCCAGCTGCCAAAATGATTAAGCTTTCCTATCATCATGTGCTTTGACTCCTTATAAATTTGGAAACCCACAATAGGAAAATATCTCGTGTATTCTTCGAACTGGATTTTCTACAGCCTACCACAATAAGAAAAATTTTGTTATCCTCTTATCCCCACCCGGTTCTCTTTATCTTATTTTTCTCTTTACACTTGTGGCTTGCTATATAGAAAGTATATTTTTATATTTAGTGTTTATTCTATTTGATCTGTTTCTTTGGAGCAGAGAATAATAATTCAATATATTCAATATGCTCTATTGCCCTGTTTAGTTGTGAGGGCCACCCTATTTTCTCTCTGTGTTGAGGTCAATTTGGTTTCCGTTTCCAATTCACTTTACTGGTTATAAAGATTAAAATCAAAGGTAGCTAGTTAAGGGAGGCTTGCCTCTGGGAAGTGCAGCTGGAGAGGAACAGGAGGCAACTGTTGCCTTTAATCAGAAGCTCTTCAGCCGGATTCGTTACCCTGTAGATATCCCAATAATAAATATTCTTGAGACTTAGAACATGATAGATGGGAAAATGAAACCCCATTATGGAAGGAGTTAAGTTAGGAGGGAGAGAGAACAGAGAGAGCCAAAGTAATAGAATCACATTAAATATAGATTTGGTGTAGGGAGTCATTGAATCTACCCAAACTTCTTTTTTCCCCTATGTTCACAAATATTTGCAGCCTCCCTTTGATGCATGATTCAGTCAGGCAAGTAAACAAAGTGTGGTTCTTATCCTTTGGGATCTTGCTGGCTCAGACATGAGATGACACTTCACACAGATTACTGGAGAACAGGATGGTTCATGGCAGGTCCCTTAAGGGTTATACAGACAACAGTGGCCGGAATGCAGGGATGGGCCAGATCACATCCTGGCATGTCTGCATGATCACAGAGAAGGAGGCACTCCAGTGGAAAGGCAGGCTCTTTTTTAAAAGTACAAACCAGAAGGAAGAAAATCATATTCTAGGCAGAAAAACAGTATGGAAAAGGTACAGAGGCAAGAAAGCATATGATGTATCTCTCAGAGGGTAAGAAAATACATCCATTCAGCTGGAGCATAAAATTTGCACGAAAGAATAATGAAGATAAAACTGGGGAGGTGAGGTGGTGCTATTGTGGAGGTTGTTAATCTGAAGACACTGGCGAATCACTGAAGTTCTTGGACTGGGTGGAAACAGGACCCACCCAGTGTTTTCAAGATGAACCTCAATGATGAGCAGGATGGATGGGAAGGAAGGAGAGGCTGAAAGCATGGAATCCAGTTAGGGTGGTTACGAATATGAATGGCAAAGAGGAGAAAGACAGCAAGAAGATTTTAAGGAAGAGGAAGTTAAGTTGACTAGACAATTCTCTACATTTCCTCTTAGGTTATGAACAGATTCCGATCCTAACAAGTTCTGGGTATCTACCACAATCCATCTGATGGGGTTGGAACACCAGCGGATCTGATACCATTCTGCTTGTTAATGGTTCATTATTTGGAGGGGGGCAGATAGACACAAAGTATAGGTCATTCAAAAGCTATTTTCATTTGGATTTGAAAGGAGTTCTGGACATCTGTCACCTTCCTAGTGCTGTTTGCTCTGGTTGGTACTGAAATGAGTCTCTTATCTGAACTGACAGCTTTTCACATTGGATGAAAAGGCCCCGCAGCTCACAGGGTTGCAGGGGAAAGTTTGCCACTATCAGAAGTTCATAGTGTAGAATTCATAAAGTGAATACCCACTCGTAAAGTATCAGTTCCAGAAAGAGGCTAAGGGCCTAATTTTGTGACAGGAAACTAGAGGAAATGTGCCTTAGCAGGGATCTTTGGGGCAGGCGGGGGGGGGGTGGGCATCAGTACGTTCCCCCCACTGTGACCCCCACAAAAGCAGCTCTCATCCTGGTTAGAGCACCTGCCATGTGAGGAAGTGGTGCCAAGACAGGCTCCTCGATGGCAGGGAGCCCAGTGTGAGGCGCGAGGATGCCACAAAGAGGGAACTGAGACAGGAGATTTTCACTCAGACCCAAGGGTCCTCAGACCAAACCCTGGCTGTGAAAACAGATTTCCTCCTACGACAGCATTTCCTGCCTCAGTGTGAATGGGGGTGTGACGGCGTGTGCTGTGTGCGCCAGTGCACATTTTGCTCCCCAGAGACCCCGGCCTGGCTCATTTGCAGGTCTGAGGCCATATGGAAGCCGTTGGTTCAGGAAATAAGAAACTCACCTGTTTTGTGAACCCATCCACAGTCACTGGCCTATACGGGTAGACTTCCCAAACCATTCAAACGTCAAGAACGTGTGGATAGGTGCAGATGTTCACAGTGCAGTGTGCATTTCACATGAGTGTGCCCCTTCGCCTTATTTGGTCTAAAAGAATACAGCAGAGTCTACACCTGTAGCATGGGGGTGAGTATTTGGGAGCACAGTGTATAGGAGCTGACTTCTCTCATACAGATGCTCCATCCAGCAGGTGCAATTCTTTGGGTATTCAGGTTTCAATGGAGATCATCCTACCCATGCTCCCCCCCACCCCACCCCTTGCCCCTGTGGTCAACATTTCTGTGCACTGAGGCTGTTCTCCCTTTCATAATGTAAAACTGGCCAGACTGGGGAGTGCTGGGTGTGTGTGGGGAGGGCTCCAGATTGCTTCCTACCTTGGCGGGCACCCTGAATTCCCCATACTCTTTCAGCAGTTCCTGAGTCTCCTCTGTGGTCTCTCCGGGGGAGGTATGTGTTGAGAGGTAATATTCACCTGTTTCTTGGATCCAGTCCAGCGCCTGTGGGAGGAAACAACCCACCCAGTCCCCCAAAAGTCAGCTGTCAATTAGAAAACATGCATTGTTACACTGTTTGGGACAGTGTGACGGACCCAAGAAATGCTGGCACCATTTGGTCAGTATGGAGCTTGGAAGCTGATTTTAGGACTGAGCCCTCTCCCGTTAGACTTGGAGCATCCTACCAGTAAAGAGAATGTCTCATCCTCGTCTTCTAGGCCAGGCCCAGAATCATCCATGAGCTCTTAGAGGCAATCTGACCCCAGCATCTTCTCCCAACTCCTGGTACAGAGTACGGGTAAAGGCTGAAGGACTGCTAAGTGACAGTCTGTTCTCCTTCCTTGTGTCGGCACCACCTCCCATCTCTACTATGCCTGCTGCTGTGACCCTCCTCTGTGTCCCATGCTGTGGTCATCTGGGTGTCCACACAGTCCCCAGAACTGAGGCAAAGCCAGGGCAACATACCTGCTTAGCACTGCGTTCAAACACCACATATTGCTGGCACTGGTCTAACCGTCGCTTCTTCAAGGTCCAGAAGTGCAGGACGCGATTCTCCCTCTGTAAGAGCTCACTCAAGATGGCTGTGGGGCAGAAGAGAGGAACGCTGCTTCTGGGGGGCCCTGAGCAAATCTGCACACCCCAGGGGCCAGATAACTGTGACTTGCAAATCTCCCCATGGGACTAATCCAGGCACCAGATGTGGGGAACCAAAAGCTTGGTCCACAGAGAACTTCCCAGAGGGGAGCAAGATCGGGGGCGTGAGGCCTGCTGATGAAGTTCCATCAGTTAAGGGAGGAAGAGGATGCCCCCAGGGTAACTTAAAAGTGACCCTGATTCTCTTCATACCAAAGCCAGTGCTTGATGGTAAGAGACCTTGGGAGGTGTCAGATCTTAAAATAACAGCTAACTCAGTTGGCCTCTGGAGCCTATGGAGAGCAAGGGGACTTGATAAGAATCCCAGCCACTCTGGAGTGCTAGGAGAGGGTGGGAGAGGAACAACAGTATGAGGGACAGTATAACTGCATAGATAACCCATGTTCTGAGCCACACTCTCTGCCCTGTACAAGCGGCTATGCACACACAGCACAGCCTTGAAATCATGGGTGTAGGGAAGCTGTGTTAGGATCATGTCTACCTGGAATCACGTCTCTAGGTCCAAATTTCCATGCTAAGAAAAGGTGAATGCTATTCTCGTTACCTCTAACGATGTCAGGTGAGAGGACGTGCACCAGGCATGTGGCACCATGATGGGCCACGGCAGGTGTTCATCCATGTCATGTCCCTCTCTCCTCCTGTCATTCCAGCAGCAGCTGGCTACATGCCTAAATTTCCTATGTGTTTTAATAGTGTGCTCTATGCTTGAAGCACTCCTATTTAGTTTGTATTGTGTCTGCCTCCTGCTTCCTGCTAATTCTGTTAGATACTAATAAAATACACAATGATATGAAAAATTAATATTTATTAAGCACTTGCTAGGTTGCAAGCACATATTCTCATAATACTCTGTGATGCACATACCACTAATACCTCCATTTAGAGATGAAGACACGGAGGTTCAGAGAGGCTAGGTAACTTGCCCAGGGTCATTCAGATAGAAACGTTTGACCTCAGAGCCTGAGTTCTTAGCTACCTTGGTCCTCTGGATTAGAGGAGCTGAGAAGCACAGACTACCACTACAGAAGCTTTACAAAAAAGGGCACAATCAAATCACAGTGCTTGTACTTCGAACTTTTAGTGCATCCTCCTGGAAGGACAAAAATCTGTCTCTCTTCCTTTAAGGCTGAGAACTTTCATAGGTCTCAATTAGTCACCAATCCCTATATGTATGCCTTTATTATGTAACTTTTTAGTTGCTCCACAAAGAGACAAATTGCCCTGCTTTAAGGCTCAGCCGTGTGACCTGATCTGGCAAATGTGTTGTTAACAGATATTATACAAGCAGGAACTTAGTCTGCTTGTGCACATGACCTTGCCATCACCACTATAAGGAGTTTTCCCAGGTAAATTCTCCTTCAACTGGGGTCCCAGAATTAATACATGTGGAACAGGCAAGAACCCAACCTGCAGTGAAGGCACCAAGCCAGCCAGACTTGCAGCATGAAACAAAGCCGCATTGCTAAGCCCAGCCAAGACCGCTGGTCCCCAGCCAATGCAGTCACTTGAACAATAAATGCTTACAGTTGAATGTCACTGAATTTTTGCTTGTTATGCCATAATAATTGCACCTGTAATACAAACTTAAAATAAGTGGTCCTGGCCTTGGGTCCAGGTAGCAGGTGGAAAGGAAATAGGTATTGGAGAAATTGTAGGTCCCTGCTTAGGTGGAAGCTTCAATTGGGCAAAGACAAGTAAGAACCTGTGTTTATTTTAATCTTTTGGCCTCCTAATCCTTGTTTTGCTCACTGCAGAATCTTCTGCGGTGGTTAAGAGAATCAACCCTGATCAGGCAAAAATCCTAGAGTTTCAGATTTCATTTCTCCCCTTTCTGGAAAGCTTTCCTATGGACACAACAACCTTCCCTCACCCTTATGAAGGTGCAGCATACTCTGGTCTTTCTGGGTGCCTGCCACTCCTGGTACAGTGAGGTGTAGGGGGAGGCACGTGCTCTCTCAGCAGGCAGTTGGCCTCACCTGGACTGCTGCCAGCACTGCAATGTGCACGAAGGACAGAGTGACATAATGCCAGCCACCCACGGGTCCCCTGACCTCAAACAGGGAGCATATCTGGAAAAGGAACCCTGCTTCCTTCTTCTCTGCAGCAAATTTTATTCCTAAGTGTAATTCTTCCCAGTGGCCTCTGATCTTCCCACCTCTCAAGCTCTCTGAGCAGGGAGGGAGGCCCTTCCTATGGCAGATCAGTGCCACCTGCTTCTCAGCTCTCAGCCTGTCCCCACCCCTCACTCCAGGTCAGTTTCAGCTCCCTCCCTAGCCTGGGTCTCCAGACTTGCAGTCCTCTGCTGTGTCAAGATGAGATGACACTTGTTAAATTCTTCACTCGAAGGCCAATTTCTGCATGGCCCAGCATCAGTGATACCAATGATAATCATTTAAGCTGAAAGTGGTCACCTGATTAGCAATTATTGAAGGTTACTGATCTGTTCATACAATTGTAGATATATAGACTTCAGAGAGATATTAAAGATTATCTAGACCAGTAGTTATCTAAATTTTATGTGCACACAAATCATCTGCTTGGTTGGGGTGGAAGAGCTCTTGTCAAAACGCAGCTTCTCACTCAGCAGGTCTAGGCAGGGCCTGAGAGTCTGTGCTTCTCACATGTCTCCAGGTGATACCAGTGCTGCTGGTCTGGGGACCACATTTTGAGGAACCAGAATTCAGACACCTTCCATTTTAAAGTATGAAAACGGGGCTCTGGGGTGGCTCAGTCGGTCAAGCATCCAACTTCGGCTCAGGTCATGGTCTCACGTTTGGTGAGCTCAAGCCCTGCATCGGGTGAGCTTGAGCCCCACTTTGGGATTCTCTCTCTCTCTCTCTCTCTCTGCCCCGAGCTCACTCGCATTCTCTCTCAAAATTAAAAATATAAATAAATAAATAAATAAATAAATAAAATAAGAAACTGAAATTATAAAAGCTTACATGGTAAGTTATAACGCCAAGATTAGAATTTGGTTTTATGCTTCTCAGTCTGTGTCTTGTTTCTGGGCTGTAAGATACCCTAGTCTTGTGCTCTTCAATATATGTTAGCCACATCTGGATATTTACATTTAAGTTAATTAATATTCAATAAAAGGAAAAATTTAGTTCCTCAGTTGCATTCGCCACATTTCAAGGGCTCAGTAGCCCATGTGACTAGTGGCTACTATACAAACGGTGTAGATACAGACCATTTCTTTTACTTCATAAAATTAAGTGTTGCTCTAGATCAAGATAACTGAAAAAGTGCCGGGGAAATTACATCTTCATTTTTCCATTCCAAATCCTGATGCATGTTTAAAAATTGCCCAGGAATCACCACTGCCCATGCCATCTCACATCAACATTTTTCTTATCCAAGGAGAAGAATCAGGAAATCTGAGATTGCATAAAGACCAGGTACACAGCCTCCGGTCAGTGCTGCCAATGTGGCTCATGGCTGGAAGCCCCCACACTGACCTTTCACTTGCTGCTCAGGTCCCCGCGTGTGGCTGGCGGCACTGGGCATGCTGACGTTGTTCCTGTGGATGTACTTGAGAAACACTTCAGCGTTCCGCCGCGCCAGGGTACAGGCCTGAGAGAGACAAAGGTGTGAGGACCCCAGCAGGTGCATGGGGTCTAAGACACTGGAAAAGGGGTGCTGGTGGTGAGGTTTCTGGAGCTCTGGGTAAGCAGAGCCCTGGAGGCCACTTCTGGTTCACAGATACTCCAATCCCAATGCAGGAGGCTCACCCTTTTGTGGAAGAAAGAATCACTCCCTGGGCTTCTCCCCTTTCCATCCCAGCTCAAAATCAGAAATCAGCCATCCCTTGACTCCCTATATGTTGATTCAGTGTTAATAATGTCATAGTTACTGCCTCAGGCTGGTTTTCCTCTGCCACCAGAATCCTCTTATATGACCACTGGGGTAAGTCACTTTAACATTAGTGTAGACTTGAGAAAGCAAATTTGGTAAACAAACCTATTAACCATACATTCCATATCCAAATGGAAATTACATTAAAAAAAACTTATTTGTCCATAAAATCCACATCCACCTCAGTGACACTAATATCCTACTGCTGGGAAATAAGGATCTACACACAGGACTAAGAGCCATTACACCACCCTCTTGACAATTCATGCTAGCTGGGCATGGCAGAGGACAGGTCATGTTCTCCTTGTCCCCATGGAGGAGTCCCAGGCCCCAAGTGGGCAGGAATCATGAAGCATGTCAGGGCTAGAATCTAGGACTACTGACAGATTATTCCTAGTTTCTCTCAAGGCCAAAGAATTTCTGAATTTCTTGAGGTTTTCTTCTGTTGCAGAAGTAATGCAGCAGGGCCCCTTATCCACAGTTTCCATCTCTGCAGTGTCAGTTACCCGCAGTCAACTGCGGTCCAGAAGCAGGTGGTCCTCCTCCTGATGTGATGTAGCCTATCGCTACTTCACAGTGCCGACGTCATCCACCTCACTTCATCTCATCTTGTAGGCATTTTATCATCTCACAGCATCGCAAGAAGGATGAGTACAGTCCAATGAGGTATTTTGAAAGACCACACTCGCATAACTTTTATTATTGCATATTGTTACAGTTGTTCTATTTATTATCAGTTATCGTTGTTCAACTCTTACTGTGCCTAATTTATAAATTAAACGTTATCATAGGTATACACACATAGGAAAAAGCATAGTATATATAAGTTCAGGCATCCACTGGGAGTCTTGGAACATATCCCCCATGGATAAGGGGGATTATGATACATGCTAGTCCACTAATTTTTAATCTACAGTTTTCAATATTATCTCTAAACAAAACTGTCAAATTTTTACACCTTTTTACATTTAGCAACTGATTCCACAAATTATGCTGTAAAAAATTATTTTAAATTTTGCATTAGTAACAATTGTTTCTGGGAGCTCTGGTAAAAGACTGTTGATGAGTCTATCCACCATGAAGTCCATGAATTTAACAGCTGGATGGTGGTCCAAAGCTAAAGTATCCAACATAGATCAACTAATACACATAAATGGAGAACTCAGTGTCTGCCATTGGGCATTTGATTCCCACAGCAATAGGGAGTTTCTCACCTATGATTTTAGGCACATATGGAAAACATTTTTTTCTTTCAGGCTTCAAAAGAAACATGTAATTTTATGAAGTAATATCTTTATGCCTCTTTTAAAATTCTTTAATATGTTCCACTTAAATTATTGTTTTAAACTTTGTTTTATACTAGAAAAGACTTTTAAAATCTCTTAGGCCTGGTATAGAAGACTTTTTATTTAATCTTATTAGTAAGAGCTGATTACTAAGGGTTCTGATTGAGTGCAGGTGCAAGTGCCTGATAGGAGGAGTGCAGGGAGAAGCTATCTTAAAAAGAGAGAAAGGGAGAAAGAAAAAAGTAAAACTCAAAGAGGTGGTCAAGTATAGAAAATCCCTAATAAAAGAAAGTCAGTTAATTATAGAATTATAGAAAAGCAGTAGCAACATGTCAGAGTATAAAAATTCTCTTTGTACTTTCAGAAACCTGAAAGGAAGCAGAACATGAAAGCAAGAAATTTGAGAGTAAACAGAGCCTTTAGATAATTTTTAACACAGATGACTCTGGCAGAGAGAAGATCAAAGGCTAGAGGAAAGAGGCTTACTAGGACTTTCCACACCAGCTGAAAGCCTGCTCAGAGCAGGACTGTGCTTCCTCCCTGAGAAACCAGGGCTCTATTAAAAACCAAAACAAACAAACTGAGGTATTTCTCTCTTCACGCAACAGAATAAATAAGTGGTGTTATATCCATTGGTTACTGATAATTGTTAGATTGATAAATAAGGTGTCTAAATTTATTTAATTCTTGCCCTAAATTTTGCATCATCCATTTATAAAATATTTATTTTAATACTGATTTAATCTGGGCTTATATATTTCTTTCTTTTTAAATTTTTTTAAGTAATCTCTGTGCTCAATGTGGAGGTTCAAACTCACAACCCCAAAAGCGAGAGTCGCATGCTCTACTGACTGAGACGACCAGGTGCCCCTGGGCTTATATATTTCAATTAAAAATATTTTTATAAACCAAACATCACTGGGTGAAACTATGTATTTTTCTCAATTAACAACATCAACGGGATGTCATGATATTCGAACATGGCACCTGTACTAATGGTATATAATAACTGCCTAGTCATCTAGAAAGTGCTGAGAGAAATACTATTTGAAGTATAACTTTTCAACCTTTCAGGCTAACCAGCCAGTATCTTCTTTTATCTTCTCTACAAATACCTCCCTTTAGATAAGAAGTGAGGAAAACAGGGGGATGGAAAGCTCATATGATGCCTGTGCGTGTGTGACAGAGTCAGAGAGAATGGAGACCAAGGAGCAAGGCTGATGTCTCACACTGTGGATGACAATGTGCTCTCACCTTAAGAAAGGCCTCCTTTTGTTCCAAATGTTTACTGATGAGTGGGATGACGTGGTCCATCTCTGCTGCTGGTCCCAGTTTGTCTCGTCCACCACACCAGTCCTCATCTCTCCGGTATTCTTGCTCTAAACTCTCTAGGACACTACAGACCTAATGAACCAAGGAGGAAAGGCTCTGTAGATTACTCGGTCAGGAAGGATTTTCTGAGAAGCTTCAGCTGACAGAACCCTGCACAGGTGACATGTTCCTTTTGAAGTTCCGTTTGTAGATTTAGAACATGCAGTGCCCCTGGGACATCTAAGAGAAGTCCAGGATGCAGTGGAGTTTGGGCGACTTGGAGTCATCTTCTGACAGTCGTTGGCTGAAGGCTGAAGCTATGGGGTTGATGACATCACTTAGGGAGAGTATACAGAGTAAGAAAGGAAGAAAGACTAGTAATTTGTGGGGGAGGGGGGTTCAAAGTGTTTTGTGTATGTTCATTCTATCGCTGGAACCTCTTGAGGACTCTGTGAATATGGCAGAGCAGGAAAACGAAGTTTAGAGAAGATACTAGGATTGCCCAACCATCTGTACTTGCCCTACAGGAAGTAGCCCCAAACAGAAATAAAGGAGGAAGTGGCCATGTTGAGGGATTTATGGGTCCTAAGTGAATGATTTCTTTCCTCCTCCTTGGCAAACATATCCCAGCAAAAATGTCTTGAGCTACGATCATCAGGCAATGACAACTTCAGGTCTTCTATTAGAAAATGTGCATTTCCTTCAGAGGATAACAAATCTAGGTTAACTTAAAAGATACTGGTTCTCAAAGTGCTAAGAGGCCATACTCTAAAAGCAAAAGTGTTGCAAATGGCACTTGGATGGAAGTCAGGTTGGGTGCAACAGAAGGGGACCTAGGGCAGCCTTGTGTCAGGGCCTAGGGAAGGGTGCAGGAAATAGAAACCTGTATTCCTATACTTTCTTTTACTAGGCTTTGAAAGCTTGGCTATGGCAGCAGGGAGAACAGCTACAACCATCCTGGGTCCCCTTTGCCTGAGAAGGCCATTCCTTTTGATGAAGAGTGTGGTACTAGACAGGATGTTTACTGAGTGACGAACTGAGCTGAAAAATGTTCCAGGCAAATCACCCTCATGGCCAACATGCTCCCCATGTCATGAGAAGGCCTGTCCCTGAATCCTGCCTCCTCTGGCACCACACACCTCTCCTCATGCAAGGCATGAATATGTGTAGGAAGGCCCATGTCTTGAGAGAAAACAGATTACAGACATGCAAAAAACTTTATGAGTACTTAAGGCCTGTCCCATGATAATACTGAACTAAAAATCAATTTGGGAGCTAGAGGAAATGAAAAGATTAGCAAGCATAAGTCCTTTAATTTAACAGGTAAAGAAACAAATCCAGAGTGGTAAGGTAACCTTTGGCAAGGTCAAAGGCAAACTGACTGACTCCTTAATGTAGGGCTTTGTCCCCTTCAGCATCGTGGTCCATTAAAAACTAAAAGTGGTGTATGATACTAGATGGGGATTAAACCTCATTTAAAAAAAAAAATCTGGGTACAGGTATTTCCTGCTTTTCACAAGCTCACAACACCACTTCACGTTTATGAAAGACCTATGTTAGTACCTGTTTTTGCTAACTGAAAGAAATACGAGGATTTTCGGTTTTATGAAAAAAGGTGAAAAGTAAAACACAGTGTTCAGCATTTGTTCTGCGGGAAACTGTCACAGAGGCAGCATGCACCCAAGTAGTGAGGGTGGTCCCCAGCCTCCTTCTCCAGGAACTATACTCAACTTCTCAGCATCCAGCTGCCACAGCTCCGAACTGTGTCTGTGAGCATCTGTGCTTTATCTTGACTTATTCTGTGTGTCCGTTAGCAAGATGTGTCCCTAAGGTTTCACAAGGGCCTACAAGAGGTTACTTTTGGGTCTGGGAATGTTCAAAAATTTTTCCCATGTAAATTAATGGTCATTGCTTTTTTGCTTTACATCTGACTTCAGCTTACAAAAGTTTTCATAGGAACGCTCTACAATCATATAGCAGGGGAAACCTATATTTAGTTGTCCAGCATCATTCTTTCCTTTATTTTTGAATTGTTTTGTCAAAATCAACTGACTGTATATTTGTGGGTCTCCTTCTGGAATCTCCATTCTGTTTCATTGTGTCTATTCTTACGCCAACATCATTCTGTCTTGATCATTGTGGCTTTAGAGTAAGTCTTAAAATCAAGTAGTGTAACTCCTCCAACTTTTTTTTTTCTTTTCAAGATTGTTTGGCTATTCTTGATTCTTTGTATTTCCACATAAATCTTACAATCAGCATATCTTTTTTTTTTTTTTTTTTTTTACAAAAAAAAAGCCTTCTGGGATTTGATTGGGATTGTGTTGCATCTATAAACCATCCTACTCAGCTGCTCCCAATTCTGTGACCGTCAAAGGCATCATTACTCCAACAGAAAGGAGAAGTGAGAAAAGGTGTGGAGACTGGAACACTGGCTACTGGGCCCTCTGACAGGCATGTCATATTTGCTTCAAGACAGACTTTCTCATGGCCCCTGGAAGCCACCCAGAATATTTCTGATTGATTTCTACCAGGGAGCAATTCAAATGAGGAAAGTATTTTACATTAAATAAAATTACTTCTGTTTTTTTAAAATTATTATTGAGAGAGAGAGAAAAAGAATGAGTGAGGGAGGGGCAGAGAGATGGAGAGAGAGAATCCTGAGCAGGCTCCAGACTCAGCACAGAGCCTGATGTGAGGCTCGATCCCACGGCGCCTGGGATCATGACCTGAGCCCAAATCACGAGTTGGATACTCAAATGACTAAGCCACCCAGGTGTCCCAAAATTACTGTGTTTTAAACCTCTACTTCATGAAAAGAATTCCCTTAAAAGCACCTGAATCATTTAAAAATCCTCTCGGCCCTACAGCCCTACAATATGCTGTATGTAATCCTACAGCATATTGCTGTACAGATGGGACAGTAAAGGGTCCACATCTTTAATGTCCTGCTGTATGTATCTCCTGCCTTTTCTCCCATGGCAGCACCATCCTACCAGTTAGGCTCATGGTCCACCAATGACAGAGAACTGTTTCCTCCGTCAGACTGAGAGCCCCATGAGTGAAAGTGCTGACTGTTTTTCAGGCATAGTGCCTGACTGTGGCAGATTAGATCATGGTCACTCTACTTTCCTGACCTTCATAGGAGGCATATACTTCCCTGCCTCATTGATGTTGGCTTGGCCCCATGACTTGTTTTGGCCAAAAGGATGTTAGAGCATGTAACACAAGCAGAGACTTGAGATGCAACTGCACAGTAGATTTTGGGCTCTTGCACTCTTGCTTTTCACCATAAATGTGCCTCAAATAGCTGCTGGTCAAGGAGGATGACAGACATGAGAGCAGATCTAGACCAAATCTACAGCCGGGAGCCCAGTCCGGCAAGCTTAGCCAAGATCAGCTGAACTCAAATACTTAAAAACAAAATGCTTATTGTTTTATGCCACTGAGTTGTGGGGTAGCATTATTGTGGCAATAGCTGACCCATACACCCCTCAAATCTAGTATTCAGTGCACACCCAATTTGTCCTTTAACATCTACGTCTGATGAGTTTAAGAAATTCATAAGAAGCAAGTCACATGGCTCACTTCTCTAAAGAAAATGTTATAAGGAAGCTAACTGTAGTATTTCCACATCATTTTTCTACTCTCAAAGGTTAGTACTGAGAAGACTAGCTTCTTGTTAAGGGAGATACTGCAGATTTGCAGTACGAGGGGAACAAAAAAAGCCCTCCATCAACATCAGTCCCTCACACCCTGCAGCCCTTCCCTCACCTGTTCAGAAGTTTTATAAAATGCCACAGAGGCATTGACTAGTTTTAGCCGGTCTTCCATCTTCAGCATGAGCTGCTGCCAGTGGAGGGCCACCTTCTCGGCACATTCCCGGATGGCATCGGCATCATAGTGGCCGGCCTGGAGCAGAGCCTCAGCTTTCTGCTGTACCTGCAGGGCGCTCTGGTGCGTCTTCTGCAAGGAAGTGGCATGAAAGAGGGACTGGGCACAAGGGGAGGAGAGAGAGGTCCGTGGGAACGACCCAGGCGTGGTACAGGAGGGGGTGGAGTGAGGCGTGAGTGGAAAGATGCAGAAAAGTTAAAGAGCTTTAAATGGTAGATTCAAACATTTTGTCATGACGATTAATATATCACTGTTTTTAAAGCGTATTAAAAAAAAAAAAAGAACATCATGCATTTTCATTAACTGAATGCTCAGGACCCTGGCTCCTGCCCACCCCCCACCCCCACTCTCCTACTTGTATCACTGGTTCTAAAAACATCTCAGTTTCTGTGGTAGAAAAATAACAGTTGTGTATATATCTGCTCCCTGATTGGTTCATACACTAGAGAATTTTTCTTTTCAAATCTCATCATAAAATTGTTCACTGTAGTGAGTTTTCAAAGGAAGCTACTGCGGTAGTCCCATTTTACAGATCAAATAAACATAGCACATAAGAAAAAAAATCTCCATATAATACAAAGTTCAGCCAACAATGTAATTATTTTAAACATTAATAATTAGTTGAAAAGGACTCCAGGAGAAGGAATAAATTTGGCAGGTTAATAAAGCCTAAGAGTAGCATCTCACCATCACTTCGCTACCTCACCAAGGGAACAGAGCAGTGTAGTAGATAATTTAGCTCAATGTGTAATCCTTACATTATTACATTACTTATGTTTGCATTTAGGATAATATATATATATATATATATATATATATATATATATATATATAATGGAAGGTTTATTTTCTTATTCAGGCTAAATGTGGTCTGCATTCTCTGATTCATATTAACTGTAGGAGGTAGGAAAACCAGGATGGAGGACAGGGTGGCAGAGAGAGCCAAAAGGGATTAAAACTTACTAAAATAAAGTACGGATGTGGATGAAACAGGACTTCAAAGAGCTAATATTATTGCAACCTCAGCCATTGGGATGATTTCAACTCAATGATTTGGCTTCTGCATGTTTAAGAAAGTATAGCTCAGCTTCCAATAAAAAGGGACAGCTAGCAGCCCAGTAACGTACTCCAGAACTACTTCTGCCCTTCTTGGGCAGCTGTGCAAGGACAGTCCCCAAGAGCTGATCCATTCAGCACTCCCTGTGTGAGTACAACCTCCCTCCTTTTCTCCTCTACACCACTGCTTCCCCTTCATCCTCATCCCAGAGGGCAGTTTGCATAGTCCTGTTGATTTTCCCTAGTCTGTCAACCATCTCCTGGCTTCCCTTCCCTGTTCTGAAATCTGTACTCAGTGTGAGCTATGTTAGCACGACAGCCTCCAGCAACCTAGACTCCTTTATTCCCTTGCTTTGCCACTAAATCAGCCCTCAGTCATGATGACCACATCAGAATTTGAGTTCCTAAATGCTGAACATGGCTAGAAAGAGTAAACTAAGGGGCAGAAATGATCCTTTATAAATCCCCGACTTCTTTCTCTGTTTTACTTATCGGCACCATTTTCTTTTCCTGTCTCCTAAATAGAGGGGTATCCCAAAGTGCATTCTCGGTTTTCCTTCACTTCTGCAGAGCTCTTATTTATTCCCATGGCTGCTATTATTTCCTCTTTGTAGATGACTCTCAGTATCCATCTCTCGCCCTACATCTGACCCTCATCTTTAATTGTCTTGAGCTGCCTGTCACGCTTCTCACTCCAGGTCAGCAGCACTGGTGCAGTTGATCTAGCTGCCTGCCCCATGTTAGCCACTTACAAAGATGCATTCTTAGTAAAAGAAATGAATGGTCTTCCTGGGGAGAGGAGGAATGCTCGCCAGTGAATGCAAACGGCTTGACTGCCCTGCCAGAGCCACCACCTTCCTCCTAGAGATCTTCTCAAGTTCCGCATCTAAAATGAAACTCCTTCCTCTGAAAGCATCTTCCAACAGCAGTCTACCATCTGCCCTCCTTGTTGTCGCCTGGGGTTCCAATAGTGACATCATCCTTGACTTGTTCCTCAAGGAACAACATCCTTGACTGGTCTAGCCCACGTCATGCCTAGACTGCTGTGGTGGTTCCAGTGCTAGTCTCCTTGCCTTCCATCTCTAATCCATCAAACCCATCCTTCACATTTCATATAGATAAATTTGATTTCCTGTAATAGGAAGTTCTTGGATGAAGTGACTTCTAATGTTCTTCCGGCTCTGAAACTCTAATTTGATGCTATAATATCATTCCCTTCTCTCAACTCAAAATCTTTCAGTGGTTCCCCTACTGCTGTGAAATTAAGTCCAAACTTAAAAGATGTCATTAAAGTCTCCTCCCAATGTAGTCTGTAACACTATCATCTACTACCTCCTTACAAAAACCCTCTGAAAACACACTATGCACTTTTTAATTTTTGCTACCTTCATTCTTCCTGCCTTTTAATGAACATCCCTTATTCTCTCCCACTTATGGTCCAGTAGTACTTTGAGACTCAGCTCAAATCTGAGCTGTTTTTTGGGGGGAGGGGGTGTGCCTGGGTGGCTCATGGTTTGTGAGTTCGAGCCCTGCATCTGGCTCTGTGCTGACAGTGCAGAACCTGCTTGGGATTCTCTCTCTCTCCCTCTCTCTCTGCTCCTCCTCTACTCTCACTCTCTCTAACTCTCAAAATAAATGAGTAAACTTAAAAAAATGTCTTTTGGGGACTTCTGGGGAAGATGGTTGGATAGGAAGATCCTAACCACAGGGGAGGTCAGTGGGTAACGGGTAAAATAGGTGATGGGGACTAAGAGTACACTTATCATCATGAACACTGGGTAATGTTTAGAACTGTTGAATCACTATATTGTACATCTGAAACTAATATAACACTGTATGTTAACTATATTAAAATGAATTTTTTTTAACTGAATACAAAAATCTTTTTGGACAGCTGGACTCACTAAAAACTACTCTCTTCTGAATCATCTAATATTTGGCTGATTCTCCTTACTTAGACTGTGAAACTCTCAAAGCAATGACTGCTTTAAAAATCACTTTAATAACTGTCATTTATCCAAGGGTATATGCTGTACCAAGCACTGTGCTTACGTATATTTGTTCTTTCTTACGACACCACTATAAGGTGGGTATTATTATTCCTATTTTACAAATAAAAAAAAAAATGAGGCTCAGGCCGGTTGAATGACTTTCCCAAAAATGTACAGCCAAGGAAGTGATGAGACCAGGAATAAGATTCAGGTTTGACTATTCCTATGTTCATTCCCACCATATCACACCAGACTGTTTTATCTCTAGAAATTAGAATGGCATCTACAGTGCTTCACTCAGAGGAAGGGTTCACCAAATGAACATTAGTGATTATGATAATTAACTGGCTTCTCAATATATGAAATCAGCATGTAATTGTCATCAAAATCCCATCATTATGTCTTTTTCTCTGAGAGTGAAGGAATAACTCTAATTGTCCTATAATTTAGGCTATGTAATAAATCCTCTTCCTTATTATGAAACTCATTATATCTGATAGTCCTTGGAACTCCATCCCCTTTAATTTCCAAAATGACAAACTCTTATGCACACGACATAATCTTGCTTTGATACGCCTGAGTCATTATTTTGCATGTACTTCTACTCTCTACTATGTAATCCTATTGAATATTATATCTTTAAGACATGGATTACCAAGGATGTTAATATATGATGTAAAATAGGAGTACATGGAAGAAAATTGAACCAAATCAATTGAATTTATTACCCAGTTTTAACTACTTTTTCTGCCATAATGCTCATACTTAAAATGCATAAGAGGATTTCAAATAAAATAGATTTCAAAATCGAGCTTATCTCTATGATATTCACAGCTCTTGAAACCCCATCAGCCACAACATTTTGCATACTAACAAACAATAACTTGGGTCTGTTGATAAATCTTGCTTTATTCGTGCTTTGTTCTGGTCTCTGTTCTTAACTGTTCTGTTTTCCTGAAACCCAGGTACTTCCAGTAAAAACTCTGGCCTTCTTCGGGGAGACCAAAACCTTAAAACCCATAAATCCACCCAGGCTACGGTAAGCAGACATTCTAGTCTGCCCATGATAGTGTTAGTATATGCCTATTTTTTCTAGCTTAATTAGTAATAATTCCCTTCTTCCCTCTCAGAAGTGTCTCAGTTTTAACAATAAATTATATGATCATCCTACCCAAATTTATTTTGTTTTCCCTTCTGGAACATAGGATTTTTTCTCAGGGTCCAAGAAGTCAAATTATGTTCTCTATCAGCCATTACTTGGAAAGGCCTCAGTAATACCATCAAAGTGGGCCAAGCCAAACCAGGCTAGTCAGATCCCCTTTCAAACTGCTTCAATCTTCCTTGGCATATTTTCCCCTTGATGCAGAACATGGTCTAAACCAACACGTTTAGGGAGAAGCACAGGCTCCCTGGAGAAGGAGCAAATTGGAAGTTCATTATGTTAACTATGCGACAGACCCTGCCTACCCTCCACTCCCACGATCTTCCAGAAATCCTATCTGCTCTGCTATCTCCTCTTCAGACCATAGACATATACTCCACAGGGGCCTATATCTCAATATCAATTCCAAGAATATTTGATCAAGTTGCACCCATGTAATTAAGAAACCTACATGCTTAGTGAGCTTCTATTCTGTAAGAGTGCGACAGCACCATTGCAAATTAATACATACTGCATATGCAGGTCGTGGGATTTAGTCACTTCACTAGCAGAGCTGATGCATTTACCCAGTTTTCCACTAGCTCACTGAAATGCTCAAGTACGTCATGACACTTGGTTTTACTTGCCCAACATTTGCTTATGGAACAGGGAATTTAATTACCTGATAGGGCAGGTAAACCTTCACAGCTGAGATAAACAAGGAGGAGGTGTGGCCAACAGTGGTCTTCTCTCTGTCTAGCATTCTCACAGCTCCATGCCATGCCCCTAGTCTGCCCAACCTCTGTTCCCTTCATGCTGACTCTCTATGGGGCTTTGACCACTGTGTGCCTGATTTTCAATTGTAACCCCAATCCTGATTTTTCCTTGACAGTGAATAGGTCTTAACAACTTTCATATTTGGGCATGCCAGTAAAAGGGAAAGAGGCAGCTGATGATAATAAAACCTCTCTTCTCTTCTTAGTTCCTCCTTAGCAAATGATTTGCCCACACTGTGTGTGCAATATATAGCCTATTTTAAAATCTCAAATCCCAGGCAGTAAACTAGGACTAGTACTGGTTCCTACGAAGATAGCAGGCTATGATTACTGTATTAAAGATATAAGTATGGGCATGAACAGCTAAAATTTTATCATTATTGTGTAAAATTCTCATTAACAATCATTTTTTTTAGTAAATGATAACACCTTTGCATTTCTTATTCACTCAAAAGTGGGTTGACGTTTATACTGAACCATAAGTAATGGATGTCTTTCAAGGTTTCTCTCTGTTCCCGTTGGTGCTGAACTTATTTTTAATATAGTTCCCATGTCCCATTTCCTACTCTTTCCCCCACACCACTCTAAGGCAATCAGCTCAATTCTCTTTGGGAAGGAGAATGTTCTAGTAGAAAGGATAATTAAAGGTATTATTTAAAGCAAGATGAAAAAATTTATATCAGATTGTTGTAAGAGGAAATTTTATTTTAAAATAGTCTTTAAGACAAGTCTTGGCTGGTGAACTTCTGGTTTCAGTTTATTCTTGAAACGTGACTTATCAAACAGCTACTCTCAGTGAAGCAAACTATCTGGTGCAACCTGCTCCAGTGCTCATTGTTCTTGGTAAGAGGCAGAATCTGACAAGAAAATCTAAATATTACCTAGGAATCAAAGGTTTTAAAATGGAATACTAATGTATAAATGACTTTTGTACTTGTCTATCTTCAATTCTGAGTGATCTTCAAACGGACTTCTAACCTTTTGGCTTTACCAGTCTCACATGGTGTATAGTCCATGATGTACAAAAAGCTCAGTGTACCCGGGGCCTTAAGGTGAAAGGTACCAATGGGTAACCAAGATGCACATTTGTGGTGTGAATACTTGTCTTCTCATACTAGGACTCCTTGGGGTAATGAACCCTTGCATTTGCTTCTCCATCAATTCCTGCATAATAGGGAGCTACCTGGACCATTTAACCAGAAAGAGTTAAGGCTTCACTACCTAAAGAAATGCCCACATCTTGAGGAATCATCTTGCCTGAAGTGCAGAGCAGAATGGGGAAGGGAGGACAGTGTAGTCAGATTTGGGTGTTACCTCGATTGCCAGTTGGAACTGCTCGTGTTCCCTCTGCAGCTGCTCTGCTTCAGACAAAGAGCTGGCATTGACCAGGCTGGCATTAAGCATTGACTCCCCATTGCGGATCCATCCCAGGACCTAGGGAGTCAGGAGAAGAACACAGGTGAATGGCCTTTGCAACGTCCCCAGAGCTCTTGCTTTCTCTGACTGGTCCTTCAGTCAGACCCTGCTATTTTCTGACCACACTTGGAGAGAGGACAGGAAGGCTCTGGATAATGCTCATCTCTGCAATCTTACCTGGCACCATGTGCCATAAGGTTCTTATTATAAGTATCAACCTCATTCTTCGATACATTTATTCTACTCTACCCTTATTACCCCTCTGTCCCAATTTCCTCACCCACTTAATTTAAACATTATCTGATTGTATTGTATGTACACTTCTGAAGTTCAACATCCCACCATACTCTGTCCCCCCAAATGTAAACTAGGGCAATATACGTGTCATGCTTTGTCTCACACAGTGCCTAGCACAGTGCCTTGCAGGTGGTGAGTATGCAGTAATGTTTTTGAAGAAGGGAATAATTATCTATTGTATGGACAATACCCAAATCACACCTGAACAAGTGGGTCCAACCTCTTATGCCTTGCAAAATAGTTAAAAGTAGACAAGTCTGAGCTTTGACAGGTCAAAGACCCAAAGGAAAGAGGAGGGAGAAAGAAAACAAGTAAAACAGCATAAATAATCCATACACTGGATCATTAAAAAAAAAAAAAGGCAGGGGGAGAGGAAGTTATAATTGATTTATATTATCTAGAGGCAATGGCTAGGCTAAGTAAAATTTCTAGGTGACCTTAATTAGTACTGGAGAAAGAGAATTCAGTTATGGAATATTAGAATAGAAGGAGAAACAGCTGACACTGTCTAGACAGTCCTAGGTGAAATGGACATGTGGCAATTCTCCAGCTAAGATCGAGTCAAGTGCAAATCACACTGGAAGAATCAGGCCTTAAAAATCTACCTTGCGTCTTGTCACCAGAAAATTGCCAAATTCTTTATTAGGGAGTCTAAGAGCCCGCTTGGAGAGGAAATAAAGATTCTTCTGAAATTTCAAGATCAGTACATATCATCCATCTGTTACTTTAAGGCAAAGGAGAAGATACCACAATCTGTTTCAGATTTTTGCAGACATTTTTCCCCCTCTCAACTTCTTCATGCTCAACAGTTAGAAAAATACTAAGCCTGGGCTCTCCTATTCCACAATCCTCATAGGCAGTTCTCAAATTTCCTCCTTGGGCAGAAAATGACTGATGACATATTGTACATGGATAACACTAGGGCAAAAATCCTGTGGAAGCTGGGCTATTTTGATTGAGATGCTAACTCATGGCCAGTCTGGCAGATTGTGGATGAGATGCCAAATCTGTAAAGCAATTAGTCGCAGGAATACTGCTCAGAGTGTGTATGTGGGAAATGTCTGATGCCAGTGGGGTACTGTGGCTGGCTGGCTAGAGGTGCTAATGATTTCCTAAAGCCGCCTGTGAGTTTGGGTACATGCATACATGGATTGGGTGGCCAAAAGCTTCAGCTCTTTGGAAAATGGAACTCACAATATATACTTTTGAACTATGCAAGTCCTTCTGCCATGCTTCATTGCATTTTGCTTAGTTCAAGATTCATTGGAGGGTGTCAGAGAAACATTTACTCTGTGTGCATCACAAATCAACGTTTGAGGGGCAATTTGACTCCCTCTGGGCCTCCTGAGTCTTGCTGGCATATGTTACCTTCTAGTTTCAGCCAACTGGAAACATCAGTTATAGCTGTGGTGATGGGGATCTCCATTAACTAGGTTTCCATTTAGATATTATAGGCTCCAGTCTCTGCGTTATTCATTAAGTCGTGCCATATCCTTGATATTCTTACTCATTTTGATCTTCCAAATGCTGTTTATAAAGGCATGTCAGGTCACCAGAGTGGGAATTTTGATTTTAGGAAGATAAAAATGCATGTTTATATCCATGGCTTAGGTTCAGGGGTGGGACTGATTCTTATACCCGAGTCAGTCCTCGAAGTAGGACTGGGATAGTGAAGAAAAAACACAAAGTCTGCAGTCAGAACACCTGGCATTTTTTACTACCTGGAAAAACCACAAAACCCTCAGTTTTCTCATCTACAAAATTAACATAATAGTACCTTTCCTTTCTACATCAGGGCTGATAAGATGTAAAACCTGCCGATGGTAGAGGTGGTGATGTTTAGTTTTGGAGCAAAGCGAGGTAATGCTATGATTCTTCATTTACCCGTCTCACAATGAGAAGAAAAAAAAAAAGGCTAGGACTATTAATTTTTGTTCCAGTATTTGTAGAGCTTACTGGCAAATTCTGATGTGATGTGGGACCCTTGGCTGTTTTGTTACCACCATTCTTTGTAGTCTGATCAGTGACAACTCTTGTTGGTATAATTTTCTATTACTGTAGTGCTTTATTTTCTTGTCTCATAAAATTGGTTATTTATTCTATGAGCATCCAAATGAGTGCAAGGGAATAGAAGAAATACTGTCAGAAAAAATGAGAAAATGTTTTTCTAATCCTGTGTAATTTCAGAAACCTCATTTAATCTCTCTGAATCTCGGTTTTCTCATCTGCAAAATGGTAACACTTTGGTTGCTTAAGTCACAAAGAAAGACTAAATGAAGTAACCTAAAAGTGTTCTGCAAACCATAAAATGTAGTCCAAAACATGAGCATTTTATGTTGATCAATTATCTGAGGGAACGATTTACCTATAGGTTAGATGATCTTTGAGGGTCACTTTGAATCCTAACATTCCATACTTCTTTCAAAATTCAGAGGCCCTGCAAACCACAGGATACCAGAGAGAGTCAGGTGGATAAGAATGAGGGACCAGAGGCATATCACTGTTCAGGGACTCAGGAGCTGGCCAAGAATTCAGCTCAGTCAGAGCTGAGATGGCAAACTGAAAATGGGGATTTACTGCTTCCTCAGGCTAAGAAAGCTCAGGTAAACCCCAGTGAGAAGACTGGATTTGGTTAACTGGACGTGGATGCCCACAAATGATGATGCCATCTCAGTGGGGCAAGCTGTACCCTGTAACCACACAGGCTGGGAAGCTGTTTGTATACGGTTCTCTAGGTCACATTCACAATGAAGCTATGAAGATGCCCTCAAGGCCTCTGACTCTAAGACCAGCTGTTGCTGATGACTTATCACAAGGCACAGTCATTTCTGAAAGTCTGGCCGCAGGAAAAATTGCCCACCCCTCAGATGGTAACTCAGAGCCTGTCATATTTCCAGCATTTTTTAGTTCTAGAAATTCACAATTTAAGAGATTGTATGTGATCATCCTTCCTGGTTTTATAGACTGTGACCATGTCTTCTTAATTATCTCCATTTTGAAACAAATGGACAGTACTTGTCCCTTTGGTCTACCCCAACTCTTTTCTACCTTTATGTGTGGTGAACAGAATTGAACACAGTATTCTTGACAGGATCATATTTTCTCCTTTGTTTTCAATGTCCCTTTTGTTCATAAGCAAGTTTTGGGCAGTATTTGGTCCACAGGAGTAATGAAAGTCAATGCCTTTAGTAGACAAATAAGTATGATTTATTTCCCCATAGCTTAGAGCCCCAACATCTTACAAATCCATTTTGGCCTATTTTCTGCTAAATGCACTGTTCTGGGGTAATACATATGGAAATTCACTTAGTTTTATGCCCATTGAGTAAGTTTTTCAAATCTTCTTGGATTATCTAATAAATGTGAGGTCATCTTTATCAGAGTAGTAATTTTCCTGGAAAGCAATCAGAGAATGCTGTGGGATACAGAGTAATCTGAACCACTTTTCTAGAAGAAAGGGGCATCTGAGTGGTCTAGGGCCCTGGACCATGGGCTATAATCAGGGGAGTGGTTTTCCTTAAGCAGTCAACATTTCTCCAGAGGTGTTTGGGCCATTTATCTAAGATACAGAGTCCTATGTAATCCCTCAGAAAGAACACAGGTTGCATTAAACAACTTCATTTGTTCTCAATACTTGAAAATAATTTTCAGTCTAACATCCGTAGCATCATCTCTCCTCAAAGCTTACGTTTAATATAATTGTGGTGTAACTACACCATAGGTTATGATGGCCAAATCTAAACTTTTCATCTATGAGCTCTAACGACAGAGCTGTGTAACAGCACATTGTGGGTCTCTCCCTTTCCGTCCCCATTAATGGCATTTCAGTTAAGGTGTCCTTTTTCTTTTTTTCTTTCTTTCTTTCCTTTTTTTTTTTTCTTTTAGTATATTCAAAAGAGAAACTCTCAAGCTGGTGTCTAAATTTAGCTCCACTGATCAATACTGACATCTAAATTAACTCCCTCTTTCCAAGTGTCAACAGCTTTCAAATCAATATTTCCTGCTCCACCAACTTCCATCAAACACAAATGCCTTCTCTGAAACTGGATCAGACGACTCCCGAAAGAAAGAGCCCTACGCTGACAAGGAAAACAAGTCTGCCTAATGAGGCATGGTGGCTTAGCTAAGCAGCAATCCCTTGGCACATCCCAGGACCTCTGTCCTTCCCGAAGGCCTTCGTGGGTTTCTTGCAGTCTGACTTAAGCAATCCAGTATGGTTTTGAACTACAATCCCATATGTGTCATCTTCACCATGGTGGGGAGAAGCCATTTGCTGCTGCAGAAGAATTTTTTGTCTTCCAACTCACGAAATACTGAATGGGAATGTATCCAGATATTAGTCAAGCCTGGATTATTCATATATAGACATCCCACTTCCCCATTTGATAAAGTACCTATCATCATCCCAACTCCCCATTCTAAACAGAATGTATACTTAGAGGATGAAAATTCATTTCCATTTCCATACCAGTCAAGAAAAACGTAATTAGGGTATGAGCTCTATTATTAATGTTGGAGCAAACAATAAAATTAAAAACCAGGAACAAAACAAAAGTATGTA
>NC_064810.1:68248303-68296465 GCF_023721935.1 Panthera uncia | reverse complement strand
TACAATGACTACATCAGGGATGCTGAGCTTATTAAAGGGGGCAGGATTGGAGGTTGAAACCACAGGGAATATAATGAAAAGAGGCCTCTCTAGGAGTTTTTGTGTCCTGCTTTCATATGCAGGCTCAGCCAATAACTAACTGCATGGCTTCAGGAACTGAAATCCTCTCTTCAGGCTCAGTTTCCTCATCTCTTAAATGAGAGGTCTCTTCCAACTCTGTCTGTTCTTTTGCTGAGGGTACAATTATGGAGGTGAAGAGAGTGAGAAACCAAAACCTCTTCTCACCACTGATCTTGTTTGGCCCAATACCACCTCTTGAACCAGTAAATTCACTTTTTATCTGATAAAGCTCCAGCCTTCTCTGATTACACCTTTCCTCTGAATCACTAGAGCATTTGCACTGCATTTTCTCTTACCCGGAATGCCCTTTTCCCTTGCTGTACCCAAATCTTTAAAAATCCAAATACTCATAAATACATGCTGATGGCTTGATTTATGTCTTTAATGCATTCCATGCACAGGTGTCATCTCCTCTCCAAGAGTTTCCCACAGGACCCAGCATAGGGTTTTGTATCAGAGGAGGGAGGAGGGACTGATCTCTCAATTTCACTGGCAGGCTTATGATTCTCCACTCATTTATCGTTTCCCCTAAACCATTCAATGGCAGAATTTACAGGTGATAGACCTCCCCACCGCCTCACCCCTGTACTTTCTAATTATAGATCCTCTCTGAGTCCCCTCAGCTATCTCATCAATACAATGAGAATAACACCGCCTACATCACGGGGTTGTTGGAGGATTGAATGAAGCAGGTGAGAGCCTATCCAAGGTCTTGACCTAGCCCACCTCTCCAGTCTCAGACCATAACATTTCTTACTCTTCTGCTAAGAATATCAAGGCCACCTGAACTGCATTTCCTCTTTTTTTTTCTTCTTTCTACTTAAAAATAGCTTTCTAAGCACCTCCTTCTACCCTCTTTCCAACAGAGGAAGCATTCCCCTCCTCCGGTCTACCACTTCCATCTGTACTCTTCCTTCAGCCCATTCCTACCTCCTCCAGGTCACTGCTGCACTTTACAGCACTTCTCACAAGCTCTTATTAGAAATTCAACTGTTGCTGGACTTGTGTATTATCCGTCTCACTCACTAGAATGTAAACTTCATGAAGACTTCATGCCTTATTCATGCTGTATCCCCAGAAAATAGCACAGGCCCAGAACATAGGCAGTACTCAATGAATATTTATTGAATGGATTAATAAATCCATTTCTGTATATCATTTTCAAACCTCTCTCTGTCATTGGCCCCACCCCATCCTCAAATACAGTCAGGCCTCCCTTCCTTAACAAAACCATCATTTGACCTTAATGTCTCACCAACCTATTTTTTACCTTGCATTTTCTGACATGGTTCTCAAATAAACAATATGTGCCGGCTGCTGCCTCATCTTCACCATCTCCTCCCACTGCAATCTGGTTTCTCCTCACCAAGGCTGCTGAAACAAGGCTGTGAGTAGTCACCAAAGCCTTCTGTCACCAAACCCCTCAAAGTTGCCCAACCTCCCTGCAAATGGGGATCCCTAACTGTCCCTTCTCCTCTACTCCCATGAATTTATTGTGTCCTGGCTCTCCTCCTACCCTTGGGAATATTCTCCTCACTTGGATCATGTCTCCCCATGTCCACACTTTCCAAGATCAGTCGACACTAATCACATTTCCCCCTATACTCTCTTCCCTGAGCTAATATCAATTTCATGATCACTTTTAGGCCAATAAATCAAAATCATGCATCTGCTACCCTAACTGTTCTCTAGAAACATAAACCTAAAGACGCTGGGCATTATATCATGTTATACTTCTTCATATTTCCAGCACCTGGCACTGGTACCATATTCCCAGTACCTACATTCCCTACTGCCTGGTATGCAGAAATTGTTCAGTGCATTTTTAAATTAAATGCTACTACCCTGCCATCATCTGCCTTTAACCTGACATGCAAGCAAGAATCTTCACAAGGCAGCCCCAACCTATCTCTCTAAACTTAACTCTTACCACACACACAATCCAGGAAGTCTGTACTCTCTGACTTCCATCCTCTTAGTTAAGTACCACTGAAGCTTAACTCAGTGTTGTCCTATTAATCCTACCTGCCACTGTAGTATTTGTTACTGTCTACTTCCCCCACTAGACTATAAAGTCTTATGAATACAAGAATACTGCCTTCTTCAGCACTGTATTCCCAGAGCCTTAATTGGGCACAGCATATAGTAGGCCCTCAGAAGACATTCATTGAATGAGCAAACATTTCTTCTTTCATTCAGACTATTTCTCCCTCTTATGAAATAATACCTGACAGCACCATGTAGATATATTTAGGTACTGCAGGTATATTATTTTGCAGGTATTTGCAAGTACTGTCCACATAGAAGCATGGAACCTTATGACTAGAAGGTATCTACCTTCTAGTAATCCATCATCTGATAGAGGGGTCAACAGAGACTCGCAGAAATTACTGATAGATCATGGTCTTTCAGGAGTTTGAATTGTAAGCTCTCTGAGGGCAGGAAGCCTACTTATTATCCCCAAATGCTCCCTGCTATGCGTAGACCCTTAGTAGATATGATTACTATTGCCAGCAATAACACCAACAGTATTTATTGCTGTGGCCATTTCTTTGATAACAAACTGCCTCCATCTGCAAGGTGAAGGGTAAACTCTTCACTTATGTTGAGAATCCAGCTGGCATTCTGACCATCCAGGGACACAGCAACCTCACAACCCCTTGGCTATCAGCAATCACTGAATATGTCACAAGAGAAGAACAGGCCCTGGGAGGCCATGCCACACCCAGAAAAGTGCTGCTTTGCTGTTCTCACATCACGGTAACCTCCACCTCACTGGATGGAAACATCACACCTGCACCTCACAGGACAGCTATCGGTGTCCTTCCCCCAGGACTTGGCCTAGATATATCTTGTCTACTGATCTCACACCACAGACAAGACATCCCAGTGATATACTCTATATGTGCTGACAAGGGAGGTGGACAGGATCCCCAGTTTAACATGTGTGCTGGAGGAAAAGTGAGTGTCTCCCCACCCACCTGTACCATAGCACATATAGAGAGAACTCAGCCCAGATGGGAGTCAGCGGTCCTGGATAGCAGCTCTGTGGCTTTAGCAAAGTACCTAACATCTGTAAGCCTATTTTCTATCTGGGAAATTGGGACTAAAGTAATCTATCTCAAAGATACATAATGAGGACCCACAGATATAAGACATTAGAATTGTCACATCATTACAGTTCTCTTTTTTTCTCCTTAACAATACCATGATAATCAGTATCTTTTCTTTGTTCCCTGGAGAGTTCAGATACTCTGTTAGCCAAAGTGATTTATTGGAAACAACCCTGAACTAGGTGTCTGGGTGAGAACACAAAGGGATAGTGGGACAAGGACCTAAACTCAGAGAACATCCACTCTCAGGGAGGGGAAAGGACCCCCCACAAACGCACTCACCCAGAAGTAACTAAGCTCATAACAGCAGCAGAAATCTGGGAGGACAGCATGCACCTACCAAGCACTTCTTCAGCTCAGGCACTGCCACACATATTAACTCCTTCAGCGCTCACAACAACCCCGTGAGACATGTCCTGTTACTACCCACAGGAGCCCATTGTGTATCATGGAACGCCTAATCATGGACACCTAAGTGCCCACCTGCCTCCACACAGAACCAGGTATGACTAATTAGGGGAGCCTTTTCGGAAGACATGTGAGTTTCAAGGTTTAGAAGGGGAAGGGTGTGAATTAACTATAAGAAGGAGACGCTTGGGGCATTTCTAGTGGAAGCACAGGAAAATATGGAGCTTTCTGGGCAGATTCTGGAGCGGAGCAACAAAGAATTGTCTGGGATGGTGTTTCCAGTGGTGCTGTGCTCAAACTATTTATTGGACAGGACACTTGGTCCCTTTAGAAAAGTGATCTTGTGCCAAAAGCCAATTAAATAACTATAAGAGAGGGGCACCTGGGTGGCTCGGTCAGTTGAGTGTCTGACTTCGGCTCAGGTCATATCTCACGGTTCGTGAGTTCGAGCCCCGTGTCAGGCTCTGTGCTCACAGCTCAGAGCCTGGAGCCTGCTTCAGATTCTGTGTCTTGTTCTCTCTCTGCCCCTCCCCTGCTCATGCTCTGTCTCTCTGTGTCTCAAAAATAAATAAAACATTAAAAAATAAATAACTATAAGAGATACATATTTGTAACTTAAAAAGCTAAGTTAAAGTAACTTCTTTATGTATATATAGGAATATTCAGCTCAAACGGGAAGGTGATTACAACCTAAATTCCTCTAATTGGAAAATCCCTAGTGCAGGAAGCCATCCAACACTTTTCATACACATGCTGTGTGCTTTTCTCCTTTTTCCCACAGACCATAGGAGGGAAGGAACAAGTCATAAAGGTTGGCACAAAGAAGACATACGTCAAGCTGGGCACACATATGCAACAGTTAACAAAAGCAGGACAAGCCAAAACAAAATGGGTATCCATTTGTCCAGGATCACCTGGGTATCCTACTATCCATGGCAATAGGGACTGGCCACAAGCAGATGGACTAAGCAGAGACACCAAGCCTGACCCAGTCAGGGACCAGAGCTGGGCAGATTACTGAGCAGCAAGCAGACCACAGACAGGCCATCTTCAGTGATGGGAAACCAAGGGCCAGGAAGAGGGCTGTAGGCATGGGAAGGATGAGATCTACAATCAGGATGCCTGAGAGACACAGCCATTAGAGCTAGCTGCCTCTTGACCCTGTACTGACTGCACCTGGGCAGAGTCAATCCTTGGATTAGGACATTTAGGAGATGTGAAGGTTGAGGCAAGAGAGAGCAGCTGCACAGGAAGAGGTGAACTTTGGTGAGAAACACAGATTCCTGGCTGAACTACAGCCCAACACTGTGAAGGCTTAAGGGAAGTTACTCTCCTCACTGCCCATCTATCAGAAAGAGAAAGGGATTTTTGTTTCTCGAATTCTGGGCAGGGCCCAGCTGTTGGGGGCTATACTAAGAACGAATGAAAGGGGCTTGACATCTGCAGTGATAAACTGCCATCCCAATCTCCAAAGCCTTAGGCAGCCAGAACAGACAGCAAAAACCCCAAAGCAAGCTGGGGCCAGACAACATCCTGCACACAAGAAAAATTTTGTTCCTAGAAATAAGGAAAGTCAAGGTTTAGCTAGGCAGTGATAGAAAATGGTTGCAGTTGAAGTTTTTGAAGAAAATTGCATGAATTATACCCAAAAGATTATGTTCTTTTAAATTTTACTCCTTAGTGCATTCCTATGCTTACTCCTGTGTTTACTATTCTCATGTAGTGGCTGATTTTCTCATTTATTTTGTTATTTTGCTAAAGAGGCATTTTTGCCTTTCCTCTCTGGCATCCATGTTACAGGATGGCAATGAGCAGTCCTCAAGCCTGGCTACCATCAGAATCACCTGCAGAGCCCTTAAAAATGCCAATGTCCAGCTCCAGCAAGTCTCACTTAATTGGCTGCAGGTGGTGGTGGGAAGAAAGGAACTGGACACTGCACTCTCTAACAGCTCCTGGGTGATTCTCATGTATATCCAGGGGTAAGAATCAGTTGGTTTCTGGTCCAGAAGCCAAAGTACTGTGTGGTACCTACAAGAATATGGACAAAACACCAAGAAGAAATTAGCAGTCTAAAAATCATGTTGTAAATTCAATGTATCACTTAAGTTTTCCACACATCAGTCATTTATGTACTTCTGACATCATTTAACCATATCCATTACCTCCTACAGTTATTTCCTCAATAGTATTTTAAATCAATTCCATTTTACTTAAATTTATTTTAAAAAGAAACTACTGTACTGAGGATAATGGCAAGGTGACATAAAAAGGCAGGGGCAAAAGAAGAAAAGACAGTTGCTCCTGAGAGAGAAAAGCACTCAAGTTAGGAGGCAGGGAAAGACAGAAGACCCAGGATGCAGGGCAAAGCTGGCACAGGCATGGGGTGAGGAAAATAGGAAGCTTGGAGATAGGTTGGAGACTAACAGAAGAATGCCAGAGAATGGGGTTACAGGTAGCAAGTGCCTATAGGAGGCCGTGCCCTTAAAGAAGCCCTAGGGAGAGGGGTGCCTGGGTGGCTCAGTTGGTTAAGTGTCCAACTTCAGCTCAGGTCATGATCTCATGGCTCGTGGGTTTGAGCCCTGTGTCAGGCTCTGTGCTGACAGCTCAGAGCCTGGAGGCTGCTTCAGATTCTGTGTCTCCCTCTCTCTCTGCCCCTCCCCGGCTCGTACTCTGTCTCTCTCTCTGTCTCAAAAATAAATAAACATTAAAAAAAGAAAAAAGAAAAAAAGAAGAAGCCCTAAGGAGAGAGAGAGGCTGTGGAAGCAGAGAAGCTGGGGTCAGAGATGAAGGCAAGGCAGAGTATGAGACCCAAGCGGGGCTGCTGGAAGTGAGGGGCGATCTGAGAGATGAGTGGGGCTGAAGAGGGCCTGCGTTGGATGAAGTGGGGGTGGGGACAGGGGACAGCACAACAGAAACAGACACCAGGCAGAACAGAATGTCTGCTGGACAGTACCAGGCAGTGACCAGCAAAAGACCCTCCAGCGACATCCGTAAATCACCTAAAATCATCTCACGACAACCAGTGGTAGACATTCCACATGGTGGAAACACTGCCAATGCCCTATGAAGAAGGAGCCACCAGTCTTCCCTCTCTTCCTCTTTCACTCCAACATGATTACGCGTAAACAAAGAAATGTAAACCCCCGCTTCGCATGTCAGGTCCCCAAGGACATGCCAAAACTCAACAACCACAAAAAGTGATGTTATTTCTCTTCTCTTATACACTACTCGTGTTTCTTATCTTCATGAGCTCCTTTCTTTCCATGAGCAGCCCTACCTACCACAGGAACCATCTCCTCAGTCACTGTCTGTAAGCACAGAACAGTCAGCAGAATTGACCAACACCCAGTAACAAACACCATAAAAACTGCGTCTGCTATTAACAAAATAAATCATCAAAATAACCATGTCTGAGCAAGTTGGTAGTTCACTATCATATAGGTCCTTACATATAGACTAAAAATATCCTTACACATAGTTAACTACAAGTCCTAAAAAACAATCCCTTTTATTATTTAAAATCCTCACCCTTAACTTTTTTTAAATGATGGGGGAGACAAAAGGTTCATCTGCAATCACCAAGCAATCACTGTCATTTCTCAGTAAAGTTTATTTCCGCTCCACGATGTGTTCTGTTTCCTCCCCTTTCCTAGATGTGTCAAATCACAGATTCCTGTATGCCCCAGTCACAGCCAAGAGAATGACTCAGGCGGCACACAGCTTGTCGATTATTTCAATTTCCTGGGCTAAGCTCATCATTTCCCCCCTTCTTCTCATTTCTTATCCTCTCCTCACTTTCTTGAGGCCTGTTACTTTCAAGATGACATGAGGCATGACAATAATGAGGGTGAAATGACATGAAATCCTAAAACAGATGAAGGGAGCTAAATTCTGATACACTAAGAAGAGATCTAAGAGAACTTCGTTCACCGCCTGGGAGGACGGGGTTCATCATTCATCCATCCATCCATTCAACAAATATTTACTGAGCATTTCCCATGAGTTATCTCAATCTAGCACGCCACTTGAAATCATGCCATTGTCTAGACAATGTTAGGTAACATTAGCTGCTAGAGAGGTGCTCTCTATCCAAAACTTCTGCTTGAATACAGATGTGAGGGTGCACACATGTACACGTATAGTACTAGGACACCCACTAACCAGAACTTGGCAACTTAACATTCAACCCCAGAAGCCTAGAAATAAAATACCCTTCACAAGAAGGGCTAATTTAAAGCCTCATAGTAAAGAAAACCCTAGAGACACTGTTTATGAAAGACCATAAACTTTCATCTACAGCCATACATGATGACAAAACATTCATGGAAGAACACACAATTCTGGCAACCAACTTTTGCTATCCAGGGGCACAGGTTAATCCACAAATCCATAAATGTATTAATCTGGCATTTCAAGAATGTTTGACACTTTTTTCTTTTTTTTAATGTTTATTTATTTATTTATTTTGAGAGAGAGTGAGCATGCATGAGAGAAGGGGAGAGGCACAGAGACAGAAAGAATCTCAAGCAGGCTCCATGCTCAGCATAGATCCCAATGTGGGGCTTGATCCCACAGCTATGAGATCATGACCTGACCCCAAATCAAGAGCCACCCAGACACCCCAAATGACTGATACTTTTACATGCACTAACAATAAATTTCCCCAAAATTCTATAATATAAGTATTGGTATAATATTCCCAGTTTTCAATTAACAAACTGAGATTCCATTTGAGAGTAAACCATTTATTCAAGGGCACTTGGAAAGTAATGAAGCCAGAACTTGAATCTAAGTTTGCAATTCATGGATTCAAGCATTTTCAAAAAATAAAATAAATAAATTATTATTATACCTTATACACTAACATCTAATCTCTTCTTCTAATTAGTATCATATGTTAGTTTGAATTTGTTTTAATTCACATAAGTATAAATTGTCTCTAAGCTTCTAATAATTCTTAATTAGACTTTTCTCAGCTCCTGGTTATTCCATACCACCTGCTCCTGTTTTTCCCAGGATGTTTGTAGGAGAGTGAGAATTAACTGTCCTGGTAATAAAAACTAACATTTACGGGTCACTTTCTTCATACCAAGCACTGGGGTAAAGTATTTCACTTGTAGTTTCTCACTCAACCCTTACAGCAACGCTCTAGGTCAGTGCTATTATTACCATCATCACCCTGTTTATAATGAAGGAAAGGAGGCACAGAGAGTTTAAGTAACTTGCCTGAGATCACACAGGTAAGGGGGATTCACACTTATGATCTTCTTCCCTGTCCCCCAGTCTATGACCTCCACCTGTAAGAAGTTCTGGCTCTCCTAACACTCTCATCTCCCCTCCAGTCTGGGCTCCCACTGGCCTGTTTCTCAGTGCCAGTGAGAGACTGCTTTTCACATGTGTCCTCCATCTTTAATTTCTCCCTGATAAGAGCCCTGGTTCACCTGCTCTGTGCAGCTTTCTGCTTCTGCCTTATACTGACCTCCTGGCATACCTAAGAATGTTCCCAATGGAGATGAATACACCTTGGGTATACAGCAGGGCTTCCCCAGGACCATCTTTTCCATCAGGGGTTTGATCTCATTCTTGCCAAAACCTCTTAAAGGAGCCAAAGCTTTTAAAAATAGCACTCAATATTTTTAAAATTACTCAACCAAGTTAGTAGTGGCTTTCCCTTACAGCAGAGTATCTGAATTTGCATCACATTATCAAGAGATTTAAAACACATTAATATGTGAGGGTGAAATGTATTAAGGTCAGATTAACCTGAGGAATAAAACTGACTTTCCCTTCTCGTTCCACTGACTGCAAATTCTGAACCGGCTCTATCTACAGATAATCCACAAAAGGAGCTGTCCTCAGCACAGGTGCTATATAGCTCCATGATGCTGAAAGGCATGTAAAGAGGAAATGAACACTTACAAAGCACCTATTGTGCACCAGACATTATGTTATGCATTTTATAGGTATAAATTAAATAATAATTCCCCAACAACCCTAGCAAATAGGTCTTTACCAAGCCCATTTTACAGATGGGGAACCAAGCTGAGAAAAGTCACATGAATCAGCCTAAGGTCACAGAGCTGGTAAGTGGCAGAGCTGAGATCTGAGCCTACATCTGTTTGTTTCCAGCTTCTTGATGCAGGGACCATTCTCCTCGTTACATGGCTTCTCAAAGTGATCTATCAAAAGCCCTGCAACACTTGTCTTTGACTATAGTATGGAGCTTGATTTAAAAAAAAAAAAAAAAAAAAAAAAAAAAAAAACAGCAAGAAATGAGATGCTGATATACAGATGCTCCCCAAATGGCACTGTGATCCCAATTCCCAGCTGGGTCACAAATGTCCCAAGAAAAACAGCCTGTCTTTACTTTCCATGGGTTGGCTACTCCCCTGTTTCATTCCCTGTTCTCTCTTTTTGCTCCCTGCTCCCCACACTCTGTGTCTTTCCATGGGCATGTTTCTGCCTCTCTCTCTCTTTCGCGCGCGCACACACACACACACACACACACTCACTCAGGAATACCTCGATCCAGCAGCCGGAGCAGGCGGAGATACCAGAGATACCACTGGTCCCAGAAGCGGTCCGTCATCCCACCCTGAACTCATCCTTCACAGCCAGTCCCTCAGCAGAGCCTCATCCCACCACCTCCGACTCGAGGAGGCCGGAATTACTTGATGCTGGGCTCACACGCAGCCTGCTCTGAGCAAATGCCTGCCTGTGAAGACAGCCACCAGTCCTCCCACACAGAGGCTGACTGTGCCGGAGCCGTTTCACAGCAACAAAGGAACAAGTGCAGAACACCGCCGCCTTGTGCAGACCTAGTCTGCAGGGGCCCAAGAGGAGGTCAGAGATGTGGGGGGCGGGGCGGGGGGGAGGCAGGGAGAGCTGTCACAAAGAGGCAAGGTTAGAGGTGGTCTTGGGAATGAAAATTCACATTCTAGGTCATGTCTTAAATTTCATTCCAGAATACCTCAACATTCTGGCTTTCCCTGCCTCTCACGACAGAGGCCAGTGGCTCCCTTAATAGGACTGGGGTGGGAAGCCAGGAGCTCAGCCATCCAGGATTCCAAGGCCTGCCCAGAAGACCCAGAGTCTCACTGCCTCACTCCACAGGGACCAGAGACACTCCTGTCCAAGAATGCTAGACCCACATGAGCAGAAAAAGGCCACAGCCCCTTACTCCCTATGTCCATTTGTGGATCCTGTTATCATGGAGATAGCACAGGCTCTGGAGTCACACAGTCATGGGTTCAAATCCTGTTACCACTTAATAGTTGTCTGGCTTCAACCAAGTTTCTTCAACTCCCTTAGCCCCAGCTCCCTCCTTATAAACTGGAGAGAAAAGCATCTGCCCCACGGAAACATTGTGAGGTTCCCAGGAAAGGAAAAATGTGCCATTTCTGGTATAGCACTCAATGGAGAGCAGTGCTCAAGCATTCATCCTCCTGACCTCTCAACCCCTCTCCTTCACACCCACATGTCCGTACATTCCACGGTTTCCTACCTCTCTGCCTTTGCTCCTGCTCTTCCTGCCAACAGCATGGCTTCCTCTGATTTTCCCAATGTCTAACTCAACTACCGCATACTGGGCAGCCATCTCTGGTCTTCCCCTTTATATTCCATTTCACGTTCTCCTTGTCTAGGACTCTGCTGCCTTACTTGATCATAAACTCCACGAACATAGGAACTGCTTCGTAATTATCGTTGTGTCCCCCAATGTACTTCACATAGTGCCTTGAACTTTACAAGTGCTCGAGTATTTACTTACTGAATAAATGAACAGGCAAGTGAGTCTGGGAATGCCACACAATTTCATTCTCATGGCAAGGAGAGGAATGCACTATGGCACCTCAGTTCGTGGGCACTGGCTAAAGCCCGTAGGAAGATGATGGGGCTCCCCATGCCTGCCCTGCTGGGAGCCCATTCTATAGTGGACTGGCCACCCATGCAGTGAGGCTGCACCCCTAGTGACTGGGAGTCCTGCTCACAGAAGTGAAACCCAAGGGGACTCTAGCTTCTGGGACCACTCTGTCCTCTAAGCCTAAAAAGTACCTGGCAGCCCTGTGCACACCCATCACAGCTTTTGTGTCAGCTTCAGCCAAACCAGTAATGCCTTCTCACTGTCCTAACAGAAATGTTAGCTTCCCAGGCCTTCTGTTCTTCATTGGGCAGCCGGTGGGAGCAATCCTCTCTCAGTCCTCCCTTCCTGGGAGCTTTAGACCCCTGAGCTGAGACAGGCCAAAGATCCTGACAGAACTCAGACTGAGGCGGAGGCTGGGGGAGGGTGGGGATAAGAGCTAGGAGGGAGCCGAGAAAGTGAGCGCAGACACAACCTCCCCACCCCCTGGCCCCTGCACCAGCACCACCCTGCATCGTGGTTCCTTCTGAAAAGGCAGTAGTGGGACTGAGCAGACAGACTGCCTGGAAGCCACCTCTCTGGCTCCAATAGTATTATTTTGTTATTACCTTAAATGGACAAGACTCCAGCCTGTAGTTAACACAAGAATGCAAGCCCCTCCTCTCTCCAGACAGCAGTGCACTGACCCCGGAGGCTCCCCCTTCCTTCCCAAACAATAAAATCCATCATTCAGGTGTAGCCAGTACTTTTTTGGCTCACAAAGTACTTTCATATCCATCATCTACTTTGGGTCTCTGAACAGCCCCACAAGGTCTGTAGGACAGGGATCATTTTCCCCAGTCTACTGAAGAGAAAACCCACATTCCAAGAGGTTAAATAACTTGCTTAGAGTCAAATGCCTAGTAGGTAGCTGGGCTGAGAAAGAGATATGTACCATCTGTGTCCTCCCAAAGAGAGTTTCTGGGGCTCTGGAATGTTCCCCGAGGAACTGTGACATCTTTCCCAGAGCCATGGAAGCCCTCACAGTAGGGCAGGGACTGGGGAAACATGGCTACTTCCCAACAGGATGTCCCTCCGGGATACAGATGACATACCATGTGCACAGGCTGAGGTAAGCAGGCCTCATTAATGGCCTTTCACCTTTCTCTTTAGCTCCTGGCTGTGGCTGCCAAGGGAGAGCGTCTCCTAAGAAGAATGCCAAAGGGGGCTTTCCAGAACACAACTTGGGAGAAATCCGAAATGGAGGGTGGGAGGTGGGAGAGGGGCACACATGGCTCTCCCACCATGCAGGAGACCTAGACAGAGATGGGCTGTGGCAAGACAGTTCCAGTGACTGTGTGGAACAGTGTGAACAGGAGTACTCTATCCCATGTCCCACTTGGGCTAGAAGAAAGCAGCTGGCCCTGTTCCCCTCCCTCTAGTAATCAAGGGCAATTCCACACAGCCTCAAAAAAGAGAAAAGAATAAAAAAAAGAGAAAGGGAATAAATAAAGCCTCAAAAAGAGAAAAGGAATAAATCTGTTAAAGAACAATATGGGTGTAAACACCTCCCCACACAACTATGAACCTAGAAACATAAGCATCACCTGTTGGGTTAGGCCCAGGATGAACCCATTCAGCCAGGAATTTTACTAAAATCAGCTCTAACCTATCAAGCTGGGCTCCTTAGAGCTCGCTGGCCCACCACTGCTCATTTCTCCAACCCCCACAGAGCCTCATAAGCCTTAGTGTAAATGCAGCACCTCCAGAAGTTGAATAAAATGTTCCAAGAAACTCTGAGAGTTTCCATTTAGCTGCAGTGCAATTAGAAAGGACAGAGTATTGGCCAGGACAGAGCTTTATTAACTTTTGTTGCTGTTGTTTTGTCTTAAACAATGCTTCCTCAGTGGCTCCTTCTTTCCTCATGATCAAAACAAGCATGGCCATTGCCATTGGCATGGGCCCTCCAGCCCACCTACCTGGCTACAGGGACATATTCTCCAGGGACAAGTAGCATCTTCAGTCCAGCAAACAGCCTGTCCATTCCAGAGGACTGATGCCCATCTGGAGGATCACTGGTTACTCAATGTCACATCATAGATATGATGCCTTCTCTTCACTGATCCTTCTTCTTAACTTGGCACTGTTCTTTCTCCCTCTCTCCACCCACCCCAACATGAAAACACTGTGTTCCCAATCAGATAAAGCCAGCACAGTGTATGGAGCAGAAGGCAAACAGCACAGAGGGAGGAGAGAACCAATCATGTCCCAAATCTTTCCCACTCATCTCCTGGGACAATGACCACCAATCCCACAGCAGCACTGGCCAGCTCCTTGGACACACGGGGCTCTCAGACAAGTGGAGGCCACACAAGAGGTCATATGGTAGCATACCAGAGTGGAGACAATCCATCGACATGGCGTTCTTCCCCCCACCATGCCCCAGGAAGTGAGCTCCATCAGGCTGCCATTTTGCCCTGCAAGCTGTGCTTCAGTTGCAACATGAATCAAACACTCCAGCAGACACCATCCCCAGCCACCTCCCACACCACTTCTGTCCCCTTGGCGATTAGCACCCAAGTGTTGAAGTGAGCCTGTGGCAGCACATTCTCAGCAACACCATCTATGGGATGGGAAGGACCCCCCACCGCCACCCCAGTCTCTCCTGTGAGAGCCTAGTATCCCCAGGTGAACAGGCTCCTTAGGTCCGCACCTGAAGACAGCACCTATGACAAGTATCACCTATCACACTGAAATTCAAGTCCACCTCTCCCAAGAGGCCTTTTCCAGCTAACCCCATTCATTCTCTACCTCAGAGGTTCTCAAAGTTTAATGGGCAGCAGAATCACCTTAGAGGGTTTGTTATCCATGCAGATAACTAGGCCTCACTCCCAGAGGCCTGCATATTTAACAAGCTCCCCAGATGATTCTGTCCCCAGCTCTCCTCTCTTACACAAGGCACTGACTTCATTTAACTCTTCTGGTTGAATTCTAGAGTGTACCCACCTCCCCATATACCCTAAGAGTCCAGTAGGCAGGGAGTTTCCGAGTCTCAAAGCAGACTAGAGTGTCCTGGATGGTAAAGGGATGTCCTACCTCCCAAGGTCCATTAGAGGGACCCAAACGGAGGTGTTGAGACGCTGCTAGCCAGAAGGCTGGGAAATCATCAGTCTCATCTCTCTCCGCAGGCTCCAGAAAGCATTCGTTCTGCCTTGGCTCCACCGCACATCTGTACAATAACTTTAAATGTCACCTCAAATATCAGGCCAGGCAGCAGGAGGGAAAGGCAGAAGCTAATTAGCCTGTTTGCCCTGGCTTTTGTGTCGCTTTCATCCTTGCTCACCTCCAACCTCTGCTGAGATCTTTAAGTATCCGTTGGCTGGGGAGCCCCCAGCTCATGAAGACTGCACACAACATTTCACCACACGAGGTTCTAAACCAAACTGTTTAACGGAGGAACTCCCTTACCTTGCTCTGAGTATTTATACTTCCCCTACCCCCACCAGTCAACAGAACCCCATGTTGCCCTGAATATCCAACCACAGCACACCATCCCCAACCCCCCCTCCCCCCGCCCCATGCCCCAAGAGCCAGACTCATCCCATCTTTCTCTACCTCTTCAAAGCTTTCCCATCCCGGGCATGTGAAGAGTATCATGATAATCTCATCCCCTGTAAGGTCTTTATGATGAGATCTTTACATTTAGGCCCTTGGGAAGTATTTACATTTTGGCAAAAGATATTGCTTCAAAGGAAGGGGGGGGGATGCAAGCTCATAGATACAGAGAACAGACTGGTGTTTGTCAGAAAGTAGGGGAGAGGGCAAATGGGTGAAGGCGGTCAAAAGGTACAAATTTCTAGTAATAAAATAAATAAGTCACAGGGATGTAATGTACAGCACAGTGACTATAGTTAATAATACCATATTGCATATTATGAAAGTTGTTAAGAGTGGATCTTAAAAGTTCTCATCACAAGAAAAAAAATGTAACTATATATGGTGAGTGATGTTAACTAGACTTATCATGGTGATCATTTTGCAATATATACAAATATTGAATCCCTATGTTATATACCTAAAACTAATATAATGTTATATTCCAATCATATCTTAATTTTTAAAAAGGAAATAGAAAAAGTAACATGGTGTATTTCTACCATCATGGGAGATGCTAAATTAACATTTTATTTTGGGGATTTTTGTATATGTACATGTTCTGATGACAAAAAGCTTAATTTGTACCAATTATGATCTGGAATGACAAGTAAATTTATTCCATTGTTAAAGTTTTTTTAATGTTTATTTATTTGAAAGAGAGAAAGAGAGAGAAAGTGCGGGAGGGGCAGGGAGAGAGGAAGACAGAGACTCTGAAGTGGGTTCTGTACTGACAGCAGAGAGCCCGATGCAGGGCTCAAACTCACAAACCATGAGATCATGTCCTGAGCTGAAGACAGCCTCTCAACTGACTGAGCCACCCAGGTGCCCCAAATTTATTCCATTGTTAAAGAAAAAAAAAGGAAGGGCATGGAAGTCCAGGCCTTAGATAAGCAGAGGTGGGGATGCACACTGGAGGCAAGGAGGAGATTCCAAGACTATCTTCCCTAAGTCTCATAGATATTAGCCTGTTAGGCCATCTTGATGAAGACAACTCACAGGAGCTGGTGCCTCCGCTGTTCTCCTTAACTCACTCCCATGACCTCCCATTTCCTACTCAGAACATGACTACCTGGTAGGTTGCCTTCTCTACAGCACCTACATTATAAAGTAGTTTTCCTTGAAGACAAAAAAGAAAAGCTAATCAATACTTGGAGAGAACACCTCAGAACCCAACCCAAGAGGCCTAGGTAATCAATCCAGAGGGTTCTTTATTATCTCCTGTTTCCCACAGCCAGTATGGTGGTGCCTCCATCTTACCTCCACTAAGAACAGTTTCTTCACCCATCAAGAGAGGTGGTATGACTCAAAAAACTAAAGGCCACCTCAAGCTTGGGGTCCATTCACCCTGGTGAGGTTTTTCTTAACCATTTCTCTCGTCTCTTAATTCTCACAGTTCATCAACACAGAATCAGGAAAACCTAAGTTGTCAGTCACCACAGCAGAAACCTCACACCTCACCCAGCCCACAGGGAGCCCCACTGAGGAGAATTCTCTCCCTTCTCTCTCCTGTTTTCATCCCATGCCTTCACCATCTCCTACACGAATTTTTCCAAATAGCCCCCCTCCCCTCACCCCCCCCAATAAAATCAGGCTAAATAGGCACCAGGCTATAATGACTGGGGTTGATAATAATGAATGTGAAGTTAAACAGGATCAAAAAGAGCCCATTGTCCCATTAAAGAAATATTAAATTTTGGTTAGCATGTATCTAGAACTAAACATTTTTTTCTATATTCTAATGGGTTTTTTTCTGTGAGTGTTTCATAGGGTAATCCACTATCACATCAGAATATTTGACTCACATGAATACCCTTACCCACCCCCCCCTACACACACCCCAAGGATAGATAACCATAGTAGCTACATACTTCCTTGGCTTTTATTTTCAAAAAGAAAAGAATCAGTTGCCATCATCACTTTACTTCTTAGCAAATGAATTATGCTTATGGTTCTCAAAAATAACTAATTCCTGTAAATCTATAAATAATCTCTTTCTAATCTGCTTATACTGCTAATTTGAAACCTTCTAGTGTTGGGAAAGGACCTGAGCTTTGCATTCAAATCCCAAATTTCAAATCCCTTTTTCTAGCTGAGTAATTTGAGACAAATCACTTCTGTATATCTATGTTTCTTCATCTTTTGGATGAAGATAAGGATGATGTTATAAAATTGGAATGACCTTCATGAGGAAAAAACAAAATAACATTCAAAATATGAAGCACTATACCTAATATATGGTAGGTGCTTAATAAAGTTAGTGCATTCTCTACAATAGAAAAAAACTCATATCAGTGTATGAAATTCTCACTACATACAGCCTAAGTGGACAGATAAACCAGTAAAAAACAGTGTCAGTTTTGCCATTGAGGACAACTCTAAGCCAAATGTCCCTTATGAAGTCCTGAGTTAGGGAAAAGTCACAACACCAAATCCCCCAGCTTCTCTACCTGCCAGGCAGAGGCAGATTCCTAGAGCTTACTTACCCAACTGCCCCAATTCATCTGGCTTTTTCCCCCTGCTCTAAGACAGGTTAGAAAGTTCCAAGAAAGCGGCACCTGGGTGGCTCAGTCAGTTGGGCATCTGAGTTCCGCTTAGGTCATGATCTTGTGGTTCACGAGTTTGAGCCCCGCATTGGGCTCTGCACTGACAGGTCAGAGCCTGGAGCCTGCTTCAGATTCTATGTCTCCCTCTCTCTCTCCCCCTGCCCCCACCTCATGCTCTGTCTCTTTCTCTCTCAAAAATAAACATTTAAAAACAATTTTAAAAAAAGAAAGTTCCAAGAAAGATTCAATTATCAAAAATCCTTTGACTATGCCCACATGAATGGTGTGGGTGACCCTCAGCACTGAGGAGGTGAGAAACTTTATGGAGCTCCCTGCTGGAGTTTCCAGGTCCTTCAACCATGTGGCTTCCCTAAAAGCCCATCAGTCTGGTCTTATAGCATGTACACAGGAAAGCCTACTTAAAAATACCCATGAAGAAGAACAAACTATACAACTTCAAGAAGAAAAGGTTTTAGGTTTACCTGAGTGGCTCAGTCGGTTGAGTGTCCGACTTTAGCCTGTGTCATGATCTCATGGTTTATGAGTTCGAGCCTCTTATCAGGCTCAGTGCTGTCAGCGTGGAGCCAACTTCAGATACTCTGTCCCCCTCTCTCCCTGTCTCCCCATACTCGCAAGCTCTCTCTCAAAAATAAATAAACCTTTAAAAAAGAAGAAGAAAAGTTTTTATAGCCTTAGGGTGGGAAGGTTTTCCTAAGCAAGACACAAAACTCAATACGGTGGCTTATATAGGCATTTTTTAAAATCTCTGTATGTATATACAAATCAATTAAGAAAAATAAGGGCTGGAAAATACCAGTGAAAGGAATACTTTTCACTGTATATCTTTTCACAACTTTTGAATTTTGACCTTTGGACTACATCACCTAACTTTTTAAAAGACCTCTTAAGATGATGAAGTCAAAAATAAATAAAACTGTTCTTGGAGTCCAGCTGCCACATGGTGAGAAGCACAAGCCACATGGAAAGGCCACGTGAAAGAGAAGCAAAGACCTGGGACGAGAACTGCAGCTGGTCCCAGCCGAATCCACACCGACTGCCGCTGTGTGAGTGTGGCCAGCCGGGGAGCTTCCAGCCCTCCGAGCACCCAGGCAGACACTACGTAAAACAGAAGAACTGCATCATCAACCCTCATAATCATGAGAAACAACAAATTGTTGTCCTAAGCCACTAAGACTGGGGGTGGCCTGTCAGAGTGTAATAGATAAAATGAAAATGAAGTCAATGGTGAATGGAGAACAATTAAAGCCACAGATTGGATGAAATCACCAAGGAAGCACTGAAAAGGATTGTACCTTATTTCATCTACAAGACAAAAGTATGGCTAGTCTCAGGACTGTATCTTTTTTATCTACCTATCTACCTATCTTGGAATTAGAATCCTGAAGAAAGGGTTGTCACAGAGGGTGTCTAATTAACATGCTTGCTTCCATTTTTAAAAAGAAGTCAGATTTCTTCACTCATATGAGGACTTAAAGAGACAAAACAGATGAACATAAGGGAAGGGAAGCAAAAATAATATAAAAACAGGGAGGGGGACAAAACATAAGACACTCTCAAATATGGAGAACAGAGAGTTACTGGAGGGGTTGAGGGAGGGGGATGGGCTAAATGGGTAAGGGGCATTAAGAAATCTACTCCTGAAATCATTATTGCACTATATGCTAACTAACTTGGATGTAAATTTTAAAAAACAAATTAAATAAAATGGTGAAAAAAATAAATTAAAAAAATTTTTTAATTAAAAAAAAAGAAAAAAAATAAAAAGAAGTCAGATTTTCTCTGACAGGAAGTAAATATGTCTGATTTAGTTGCACGCTTTGACAAAAAGAGCTGCCTTTTCTAATCCTTAAATTTGCAGCTCAAAAAGTTTGAATAAAATATATTAAAAGCCCACTGAGGAGGGCACCTGTTGGGATGAGCACTGGGTGTTGTATGGAAACCAATTTGACAATAAATTTCATATTAAATATATACATATGTATGTGTGTGTATATATATATATTAAAAGCCTATATACAATATGCTAGAAAATACATGATTTGCAACCATTTAAATGTATGGTTAAAAAATGTTTAATGTCATCTTAAATGTGTGTGGGGTGGTATATAGTTTTCAATATTCTTTTAGGCAGGCATAAGCAAAAAAATCTTAAAAGCTCAATGAACTATGTGTGGTATACCCACACAATGGAATACTATGCAGCCATTGGTAAACAATGACAAGGCTTTCTGTAAATTGATATGAAAAGATCTTCCAGAAATATTTTTTAGGTCCAAAATGCAAAGCATAGAACAATATAGTTAGTATCCCCTTGCTTTTGATTAAAAAAAAGGGGGTAAAATAAGTATGGATTCCGATTTGCTTATATTTACAAAAAGAAACACTGGGAAGTTTAGCAAGAAACTAACACTGACAGTTACCTATGGGGGAGGGGACTGGGTAGACAAGCATAGGATCATATAAAGACCTTTTTATATTGTATTAATTTTTGAACAATGTGAATTGTGAGGTTTTTTTTAAGTCTTCACAGGAAAAAAAAGGAATAGATAAAATTGCAAAAACATGAATAATGTTAACAGATAATCTAGGAGACAAATATCTACTACATGCAACAATACATCATACAAAGGATTAGAATCTCTTAACGTACAAAGAGCTCAAAAACCTTAAGGAAAAGTTAAACAACTCAGTATAAAAATGGGTCAAAAATACGAACAGGCAATTCACAGAAGAGGAAAAACAAATGACTGCTAAAAAGCAAACAAAAGGTGCTAATGTTATTAATGATCAGAGAAATGCAAATTAAAGCAATAACATCATGCCACATTTGATCTATCACACTGGATGGAAATATATATATATAAATATAAAATCTGGTAAGAGAACAAATTGATATAATGTTTCAGAACTCAGTATGACAGTACCTATCAACACTTCTAAAGTGGATAGCCTCCAAGCCAGCAATCCTATTTCTAAGACTCTCACCTACTGCACTTAGACACACAATGCAGTGTGTTCTGTAACAGCCAAAAACAGGAGGTAATCCCAATGCCCAACAATAAGGGACTAGTTAAAATAAATTACAATACAGTTACAATATTTTATACTTTGAAACCATTAAAAAGGACAAGCATGAATTTCATTTGTAGTGACATGAAAGAATGCCCATAATACATCGTTGGGTAGGAGAACACAATTTGGAAAATCATTTGAAATAATTCTTATTATCCTATTCTTGTGTGAACATAGATATGGGTATATAAATACACATACACAGCAGGAAAATGGATTTCAACACACAGAGTTCTGGTAGGATATAACCAAATCATTAACAGTGGCTATCCCTGGAGAATGGGGAAGGATGGCTAGAGAATTGTATTTTATAAAATTTTATGTTGTTATAATTTTTTGCCACAGCATTCTTACCTTTGGTAATTTTCAAGGCATTTAATTAATCAGGCTGACTAAAAGAGCAGCTCAGGCCTTTTCTGGAAAATGAGTGCTCCTCAGGGCCAGGACTGCCAGTTCCTTCTTCACTCCCCACTCACAGGATCTGGAATGTGAGTCTCCAGAGAACCCACTGCTCATAACGACCAGTTCCCTGGACTTAACGTACCTGTCCACCGGCTGGCAGATGCTGTTTGTCCCCCATTTGCTCCATACCCCAGCTTACCACAAGTCTGGATGGTGGCTCCATGAACTTGCCCAGCATTCAGTGAAACCCCAACTCTTCTCAGCCCATTCACTTAGTGGCCACTTAGAGAGCTTGTGGGATTTTGGTCAGAGATGGCAACTATGTTTCGTGCCAAGTCCCAGTTCTAACCAAGGGGCAGTGATTGTCCAGAGCTTCTGTGTTAAATAAAATCACTATCTTTCCCTTTGCATTAACAAATATCTTCGAGACAAAGAAGAAAAGAAAATTTCTGAGGCCATACCCAGGACAGATGAGGAAAGAGTGGTGCCATCAATTAGTGACATCTGCCAGGACAAGGCAGGAAGAGCCGTAAGTATGCAAGCTATCCAGCCTGTCACCCCTGCCCTTGTACAGTGGGCTCTGACTCACAGTCTCTGACACTTGCAAATCTACTCTCTCTACATACAGTATTAGACTTCGGTTGTGGGGAGCTGATGGTGGTGGGAGGTGGCTGGGGGGGGGGGGACAGCTGAGTGTGACTGTGTCATTAAGTGCCATGTCTGTCAGAAGACAGGGTCAAGGTGTGGAGAGTCTGAGGAAGGGGAAGGAGCCCCCAACAACAGGTGGAGATGTGGCCCCAAACAGATGCAGCTGGAAGGCTCTGAACATCTGGGTACAATGCAGGCCTGAAGAAAGCCCTGAGTCTGGGTTCCATCTGTCAGGTCTTATTCAGAGTTCCTTATTCCGAGGACTCAGCAATTATGCCCACATAAGAACCAGCCTCTCACCATTTTGAAACATCCAAGTGCCCTATTAACTGGGAATTCACTCATCTTTCCTATCCCTGCAAGCAAAAATAGGAAGAAGAAAAAAAACTCAAACCAAAAAAATCTCAAAACTTCACATGTTGTAACTAAAAACACTCAATAAACAAAGCCAGTCTTTGGGCTCCCTTAGGGAGTAATTGTCTAAGAATGCTTCTTTTCTTTCAGCTGCTGAGAGAGAGAGAGAGAAGGAGAGAGAGAGAGACGCGCTAAGACTGTGTGAAGCTCATCTTGAAAGCATTAATTTTTCCAAACACCAATGTGCATTTCGAGTGCTGTTCCTGTGCAAGTGGCAGCAGGCAGTGAGGGAGCTGCTGAGGACGCCTCTCCATGCAGGGTCTGCCTGTGGGGCTCCAGAGGAAGTGGTTGTGGTGAAGTCTTCGGGGAAGGATGCAAGTTTTAGAAGCAGAGGCCCAGGCAACATGACTTGCCTCCAGGAGGGGCTGCACGAGGCCCCATGGTGCTGATGACTTGGGGTGGATACCCATCTCTACACTTGGAAGAAAAAAGCAGAGCCAATACCTCCACCCCTCTTCAGAACCATTCTCTAGAGGCTGAGCTGGCCATTAACCAAATATCCTTCTTCCTCACCCATCCCTCACAATCTAGAACTCTGACAATCACACACTGGCCTAGCCCCAGGACACAGGTCATCCACTTTCCAGGTAGAGGTCTTTAAACCACTCTGCCTTCTTCTCCCCATTTATAGATAAAAATGGAGAATGCAATTTGCTCATCCATGGTTAAACTGTTCTTTGTTGCCCACGTCTATCCTCTCCAGGTAGTTGAGGACATTCTCCTCTGCAGTCTGTCTGCAGAGGACAACCCACAACAAAACCATCCACTGAGGCAAAGGAAAGTCTCATCATCTGCCTGATGAAAGCAGATTCAACAATTAGGATTCCCCAGAAGCCCAGTCAATCTTAACTAGACATTCTCCAAGCAGATTACCACCCGGGACCTATGCACATGCAACAGCATTCCAGGATTCCCACCAGAACTCAATGCTGCCCACACACAGACTTCAATGCTTTATCACCACCAAGATATCATACGCCAATTCTACCACTTACGAGTTGTATAAAATTGATTGAGTTACTTAACCTAAATGAGGATGAAAATAATAGTTTTTAAATAAGAAATGTAAAGGGCTTAGAAAGGTACCCGGCACACAACAAATATTATATATGTGTTTATGATTATGATTATGATTATGATTATGTGTCTGGCCTTCACTCTCCACGCTTTCTCTTCCCTTTGGAACGTTGCATAGATTCCTCCCACGCTTTGGGACATTGTTTCCCACTCTGTCTTCACCTGGCTTTCTGGACTAATTCTCCCAGTCTGTAGGAAGGCTTTCTTGATATGGGCTACGTGTCCTGCATATGCACCCATTATCTGTACACCCTCAGTATCATATTCTATTCCAATCGTCTATATGTCTACCTCCTCAGCGAGGTCCTGCATCCCTAGTGCCTGGAATAGAGAAGACGCTCAATAAATATGTGTTCAGTGAATGGATAAATGAATAAGACACAGGTGAAGAGCAGCTTTCATTCATTCAACAAGTATTTACTAGGTGCCTACTCTGTGCATTACCCTGGACTATGCTTGGAAATACAGAAGGACAGAACACCCAGGCTGCTCTCCAAAAACTCACAGTCTGAGGGGCAGTTTCTGCCTTCTAGCAGTAATTCAATAAAAAAGATGGGGTGGGTGTAGCCCAGTCCAAGAAGGAAAGGATGGTTCTTGGAGGGAAACACAGGATGGCCTAGAATGGGTCTGTTTAACTTGAACCAAGCAATAAAAGCCTTGAACCTAAGATTCTGTTTATCATCCCTACATGTGAAGAATAGATGTGGCTTTGCATGACCTAAGAAAAACAAAAGGTAGACCCTTCTTTATAAAAATGCTTTATTTATCTGAGTATCAATCTAACTCTTTCAAGAGAAACACTGGTCAATCATCACATCCATGCTGTCTGCAAACTATCCTCACTAGACTGTAAACTCCTATAGACAGAAGTCTTAGTTTATTTTATTATCATGTATTTTTATAGCCCATCCCACTCCTCCTGTCTGCCATGGGCACCAAGGGCCTAGTATGGTGCCTTGCCCAGGGTAAAGGAATATTGCAGGATACAAACAGGGAAAAGTTTACTCATTCTGTATCATTTCTATCATTCTGCATTTCTCACTATGTTTTTTTTTTATGTTTTGTTTATCAGCTTAAGGGAAAAGAAAAAAGAAACATCAGGAGTTAAAGGAATATTTTTTGTTCCTTCCACTTTTCTCTAGTGAAGCAGAACAAGAACCACCACCACAGCACCCGCAAAATGAAGCCTGCTCTAGGATCAGAGCAAGAGATCTACTTGGCTATAACTTTTCCAGAAGCCTTTGATGGTTCAAGCCCACTAAAGCAAAAAAAAAAAAAAAAAAGAAAGAAAGAAAGAAACAGAATTTCTACTTATAGTAAGAAAAATCCTAGGCAACTTTTCCCTTTGAGATTACATCATAGATACTTGAGGTTATGTCTTCCATCCTGAGTGCCCTAAAAATGAGGCAACAAGAGATCTTTTCCTCAATGAAAAATCCAAAGCCACCTGCCTCCAGAAGGACAATGGTGTTCTCAATCCCCAGCCCTGGGAGCAGGGAACTCCAGAGCACTGTCACCCAATGCAGCTGTAGCAGTGTGACTGGGCACCTATCCTGGAGGGTTTGTGGAGACTTAGGCTACCTCTGTCTTCCTTCATCCATGCCAGGACTCTGGTCCCACCACCACTACCATTTTGAGGGTTATCTGTGGCATGTCATATAATGAATTTCAAAGCCAGATGAAAGTGAATTGGAAATTGGTCTACCCCATCATTTCCATCCTTCTCATGGATAATGCAGAGTAAGCTAGTAAGGACTGTGACTCAGAGAATGACCTTTTACCATGAGCACTAGAGAGAGAAAACATGCACGGATGGCTGTGTATCAGTTGGTGCACATACATATGCACGTCAGCCTGTGGTGTGCCCATGTGAATACACCTCCATATACTGTGTCAGGGCAGACAAAGGAGCCTGAATAATATTGGGAATATAACCCTAGGCACTGAGTTTGTCACCAAGGCACTTGTGTCTCTGCCACCAGATACAGTCTCCCTAAAAGACCAACTGGTTTGGAAACATGTAGGTAAGAAGGGCAATCTGGAGACAGATAGTTTATTTTGTCCCGATATCTTTGAGACTGAATGCACTCCTACATGGAAGTACATAAAAACACTGCTCATTAAAGTGTTACTGAGACTTCTTCTAAATGACACCTGCCTTGGAGCAATGAGTGCCATCCTTACTCTCCTCCATGACAAGCCCACTGGAATGAGGAGTCAGGAGAACGTCACAAAGCGTCTGTCTGGATATCTGCTAACCCTTTGACAAATATCCTCCACAATATCCTTGTAGATAAGATAATGAAAAATGAACAGGATAAGAGTATCATTGGTGGATTGCTGCAGATAAACTACAGGGCCCAAAGAGTGTTTATTAGGGGAATACAGTGAGCATTAGGTGGGATGCTGGTCTCTGGTGATGGCCACAAAGCTCCTCCTTTGACTGTCGTGTTTAACTTTGTATTTAAAAAAAAAAAGTTTTAATGTTTATTTATTTTTGAGACAGTGAGAGACAGATCATGAGCAGGGGAGAAGCAGAGAGAGAGAGAGACAGACAGACAGACAGACAGAATCTGACACAGGCTCCAAGCTCCAAGCCATCAGTGCAGAGCCAGACGTGGGGCTCAAACTCACAAACCATGAGATCGTGAACTGAGCTGAGGCTGGACACTTAACCAACTGAGCCACCCAGGCACCCCTGTGTTTAACCTTTTTAAAAAATTATTTCCCAAGATGACAAGATGAAAAATATGTTTATAGTATGGGCAGATGGTACAAAACTGGTATAGTGGACTTAATACTGTAAGAGATGACCAAAATCAATATGTAAGTTTATCTCAGCAGATTTGAATACTAGGTCAAAATTAACAAGAGCACATTTTATGTCTGAGAACATTTTAAAATAGAAAGGTACACATCCCTCACCTAGCAATTCCAGTTCTTTGTATCTACCCTAGAGAAACGTGTGTGTGTGCATGCATGTTCAGTAACATTCACTGCTGCATTGTTGATAATGATAAAAAATAAACAAAAGTAAAAAACAGGAATAGAAGAATTGCTAAGACAACTATGGAATATCCACAATGAGAAATACTATGCAGAAGATGTTCAAGACATGTCACTGCATGAAGAAACGTTGATGATATAAAAGAAAAAGAATGATATAAAAAGCATGATATGTTACTCACAGACATACAGACAGAAATTTAAAAATTTCTACACATCTATCTAGATAGATAGATAGATAGATAGACATGTAAATGCATAGAAATATCTAGAAGGGTCCCTAAAAACTGATACCAGGATCTACCTCTAGGGAACAATTAAGTTGTTACAGAGTCAAAAAGGGTACCTACAGCATCTGAAATTCAGAATGTATCATATGAAACTGTGTAATTTAGCTTTCTTTTTATTTTTTTAAAGTCTATTTATTTGGGGGGGGTAGAAAGAGAAGGAGAGAGAGAATCCCAAGCAGGCTCTGCGCTGTCAGCACAGAGCCTGATGTGGAGCAAGATTTCACTAATGGTGAGATCATGACCTGAGCCAAAATCAAGAGTTGTATGCTTAACCAACTGAGAGCCACCCGGGTGCCCCTAGCTTCCTTTTTAAAGTAAAGTCTTGCTTTTAGCTTTTAAAAAAAGTACAAAAATATGGGAAACGCCACAAATTCTTGGGTTTTCCTTACAACCTAATAGGGGTCAGCACTGTGGAAAGACTGCAAAAATCTATTTCATACTACACAGAGTGCATTTAAATCTTGGTGCCCAGACAGCCTGCAAGTACCAGGGATCACTAAGCTGGTCATGTCTGCAGCACTGGGTTGGATCTAATCCCGACAACACAATTAGGCAGGGACACTGGCGAAGTGAAATGTGACCAGAAAAAAGAAATGCCTATGCAGAGTTTGAAAAAGCATGACTTAAGAATAATGACTGAAGAAATCACAACTGTTTAACCTCAAGATTATGGGGAGATAGACAGGTTCCTTCAAATATGTGGAGGGTTATTACACAGATGATGCAGTAAACATTTATTTGGGTTTTTTTCAGAGGTAAATACTAGGACAAATAAATACAAGTTATTATTCCTATTAAAAAGAAATTTGAAAAAGAAACATTCTAACTAATAAGAATGAATGACAATAGAATAGTCTGTCAGGCATGATCATGAGCTCCCTGTCATTAGAAGCATTCAAGTAAGAGATTCTATAGGGAGAGATACTGGATTACATTAGAAGCAAAACTATATAAACTTTAACATCTCTAACAACTCCAATAGTCTATGATTCCATATTTTGACTATAGAATCAATTTTCAATCAGTATGTACCCTCATCAACTCCAAATCCCACAGGTGGTGTACTTTGCCACCAGGTGGCAGTAGATGCCTTGGACTCTGGGTCCTACATACTAGATGTGAAAAATTCAAGTTTGCAGTTTTCCAACACTTTTTAAATTAAACAAATAATAATAAAGGAACAGATGCAAGCACTAAGCCTATAAGCAGCCCCTCTCAAGGATACATGTAAGTATAATTCATAATTTTTCTGATGATTCCATTGCAATGATTCTTAATCACTTGCTTCCCTCTTATGCGTCTCTTTTGTACACAGTCTACAAAGAGACCCTTAACTTCTGTGGCCTTCTCTCTCTGGTGTCAAGTTTCCTGACTTGTACACAGTTCCAGATCCCTGTGTGTCCTCTTAATGCAAAAATTCCCTCTGCCTCCTCCACAGCTGCAGACCATGTCTGCTACTACAGTCTTTCTTCCCAGCCCAAGGAGAGGGACCAATGGGAGAAACAGAGAAACACTCCAGCCATTTCCTGCTTCTATCTTTTCTGCCCCTATATCCACACAGCTGAAGCCACAAAACAAGCAAGAAATAAACAGAATAAGCCAAGTAGCGGAATCGCCACCCTGACAGCATGAAGGTATATGATTATCTTTTCTCAATTAGAAGAGAATAATCTCCCACCCAGCTCTTAGAGAAAAGAGAAACTCTCCTTCCGTAGCCACAGCTGTAGACTTGAGTGTTGCCTAAAATTTGAATACAATCAACAACCTTTGTCCTAGTCCCTAGCAACCCAGAACTCTGTTAACACTGCCTTGGTTACAGATCACTTTAGAAACCCTAGTTTTCAGGGAGTATTCTGCTAAGAGCTTGTGAATTAATGCCAATGATACAAGATTTTTTTTTTGACTTAGATTTAAAGCAGGTTCATCACGATAAACCATATGCTTGAGTCAAGGTCCTACTCTTCTTTCAGGTCTCAGGTGAAACACCTCTTCTTCCAGGAAGACTTCAGAAGCCTAAGACTACGTTGTTGCTCCTGATATGTGCCCTGCCCTGTCACAGCCCTGCACTTGCCCCACTACAGTCCTGTACCTGCCCCACCATAGCCCTGCACCTGCCCTACCATAGCCCTGCACCTTCCCTACCATAGCCCTGCACCTTCCCTCCCACAGCCCTGTACCTTCCCTACCATAGCTGGGTATCTACCCTTACCATAGCCCTGCACCTACCCTACCAGAGCCCTGCACCTGCCCCACCACAGCCCTGTACCCGCCCCACCACAGCCCTACACATACCCCACCATAGTCCTGCACCTGCCCTACCACAGCTCCATACCTGCCTTGTCACAGCCCAGAACCTATGCTAATACAATCCTGAACCTGCCCTGCCACAGCCCCACACCTGCCTTGTCACAGCCATGCACCTGCCTGGTCACAGCCCTCCACTTGCCCCCCACAGCTCTGCACCTGGTCCATCACAGCCCCACACGTGCCCTACCACAGCCTGAAATCTGCCCCATCACAGCCTTGCACCTGCTCTATCACAGCCCCACACCTGCCCCATTACAGCCCTGCACCTGCCCCATCATAGCCCTGCACCTGCCCTTACCCTACCCTGTACCTGCCCCATAACAGCCCTGTACCTGCCCTACCACAGCTTGACACCTGCCCCATCACAGCCCTGCACCTGCCCTACCACAGCCTGATACCTGCCCCCATCACAGCCCTGCACCTGCCCCAACATAGCCCTGCACCTGCCCTTACCCTACCTTGTAACTGCCCCAGAACAGCCCTGTACCTGCCCTACCATAGCCCAGCACCTGCCCTGTCACAGCCCTGCACTTGCCCTACCACCATCCTAACTACATGCACTTCAACGGCCTCTGTACCAGCCCATTTCCCTGTTATACTGTAGGATCCATGAAGACCTAGACTGTATCTGTTTCTTTTACAACTGAATCCCCTAAACAATAGGACTCAATAAATATTCATGAGACTATCATAAACATACACATTATCAATTAACTAATTAATGTGAAGCCCAAGTCCAGGCAGCTGTTCCATTGAGGATAATATTTATCCCTTCTACAAACATTTCCTGAGTGTCCCTTGTGCTGGTATGATACAGGATAAGTCAAACCCAGGCCCAGTCCTCAACATGCAGTGGAGGAAGGAAGCCAAAACAAATACATAAATACCTACTGTGCAAAGTGGGTACAGCAACACCAAAAAGGATAGATATTAGGAAGTGGAGAACCAGTGGCCAAGGCACAGGGATCACCAAGAAATTCAAAGCAGCTTGAACTAAGGCTATAGGACAGGTAATACTGGGGCCAGAGCCTGAAGGTTCTTCAACAATACCTTTAATTCAATAGTATGTTCCAGGCTAAGTGCTTTACATTTCTTGAAATAATTCTATGTAAGGCATTTCTACTACAGAGAAGGAAATAAGCTCAGAGAAGTCAAGAAAACTGCCCAAGTTAGAACAGCCAGTAGCAGCAGAGCTGGAATCCACACCTATGCCAGCCTGCTATAGCAGCAAATGTCATCCACAGCACTTTGAAACCTGAGATGCCAAGTTACAGAGTTATTACTTTATCCAGTGGACAATGGGAAACCACTCTGATCAGGAACATGCCAAGGTCAAAGCTTGTGCTTGGTGGGGTGCCTGGGGGGCTCAGTCGGTTAAGCATCCAGCTCTTGGTTTCAACTCAGATCATGATCTCTCAGTTTCATGAGTTCAAGCCCTGCATGGGGCTCTGTGGACTCTGCACTGGTGGCATAGAGCCTGCTGCAAGTCCTCAGAAACTCCTAAACAGGAGGTAGCCTAAAACCTCCCCACACCCCACCTCTCCCTAGGCATTGCTGCTACTTGCAAAAACTTCCAGAATTCCCTTGGCCATCCCACCACTCAGGGCATCCAAGCCCCGAGAGGAGTCATAACAAGGCATAAGGCCTCACACAACCATGTCCACCCAGGTATACTCTCCTCTGGACAGCCTGCCCTGGCACAGAGAATGCCTGGCCTCAAACCAGCACCAAGAAACAGAAGGGTGCCAGATAGGAGCTACAGGCCCCAGGAAGGAATTCTGATTCCCTGTAACTGTGAGCCAGAAGCTTCATGTCTCTGGATCTGTTTCTTCATCTGTAAGACAAGCAGTTTGGACCAGAATCAGAAGTTGCAAACTGGAGTCCAGCAGGCCAAACTCATCCTGCAAATGGATTTTGACCAATACAATGTCTTTTCATTGAAAACTTAATTTAAAAACCAAGCTATCTCACAAAGAAAAGGCATGTTTGAATCCTCTGAAATAAGAAAATCTGGCAACAAGGAGCTTACATTGCCACATGGCATCAATCAGCTGGAGCTGAGGAGCTGCTGTCCCCTCGATGAGGCACCACTCTCCAGTCTGCCACAGTCCCCTGCCACCCCTACTGCTCCCTGCTAGTCTCCACTCATCATCTATGCTTGGCCCACTTCAATCCTTCCTACTAATAGTCTGGCTCCTCTAGGAACCTAAGAAGTGATCTAAAATGTCATCAGTGTAAGGCTCAGGAACTGGGGACAGTAAACAGGGGTACTGAGAAACTGGCAATCAGCACCTCACAATGGCAGGTGCAGACTTCTCAGAGCATCAGAGCCTTGCTACAGCTGATGAAGGTTCATTAACACGTGTGTCAGGCCCGCCCACCATCCTCCCAGCCCCACCCCACCAAGGAGGAACAAGGCGGATGACATCAGCTTTGGACACAGTCGGAGAAACCCCATCATGAAGCAATTTGCTTCCCCAGCCACTCTAATTTAACAATTAGCTTAACAACCCTGGTCAGGCACTTGCTGCTGGAGCAGAGAAGTGATCTGGATCAGCAGCAGCTTCAGCCTAGAAGCTTCGGGAAGCCCGCTCCCCAACTGCCCTCCCTTCAGATGGGTCTGCATCTGCCACTCACACGGATAGATCTTCTAAATACCTCCAAAGAGGCTCCACATTCTCTTTGAACCTCCCAGTTGGACTTCTTGGAAACTCCCCTTGTGTCCAAAATCAGCTTCTCCTGCCACAACTTTAGCCCATCCTCTCAGTCTGTCCTGTAGAGATTCTGGTCCCATCACAGGAAGCAAAGCAAACCAGGCCAGTGTGCTCTAGTCAATCACTTCTCTGGCCCTTGGGGAGTTGGGGTGTGGAAAGGAAGCCTGCACAGAGGCCACACTTCAGGGAGGCGAGTAAATCCACAAGGCTGGCACGCTTGGGACATTCTGGGCACAGATCCTGACTCAGAGAACAAGTCTCAGGGCTGGTCTGCCCTGACTCAGCAAGCTCAGCTCCCCATCATCAGAGGGCCTCTCAGTAGAATGCACAATACTTCCCTCGCCCAGCTTGTCCTGCTCCTGTTCCAAGTCCTTGCTCAAGCTTCACCCTCAACCCTAAATGCCAAATCTTAGAGAGAGACACATGCACTGGTATGGGAAGATTGAAACAAAGAGTCTGAAAAGCCACAAGTCCACAGAAACTTGGAGTCTCTTTTAAAATACAGTACTAGAATTCCAGGATAGATGGGGGGAGGCTAGAGCCCAAATTACCAGACCCTCAGACAAGAAAGCGTCCTTGCATGACTAGGTAGAAATTCAAAGAGGCCATGGGAAAAGAAATGGCACATAAACACATAACAACATCCCAGGAACTTAAGCCAAAAATAAAACTGACGGATGCCAGTGCCAAGGTCAATCACAGAGGTTTTGTTCCACCAAAGGGAGATGAGATGGAGAATTAGGGGGACCAGTTGGTGATATTCCTGGTACAAAAGGTATCCTCAAAAATAGAAGTCCTTCCCAGCTTGCCCTCCTCAATGGACAGGAGTGAGGTCAGGGTTGAAACTGCAGTAAATGCTCAGGAACCTGACTGACAAATGAGGTGTAAATAAATCATGAGGACCATATGGCATCCACCTGGGAGTCCTAAAGGAATTCAAGGGTGAAAGTGTGGAGCTGCTAGCCAAAATGTGTAACCTCTTATTACAAAGTCACTGGTGCCCTAGAACTGCCAGATTACTCATGTAGCCTCCATTCATAAGAAAGGATCCAGGGAGCATCCTCATTTTCACAGCAGGAAAGTCAGCAGAAAATATATGAAGAACAAGAACACTGAGCATGTAAGCATGACCTATCACAGGAAAAGACAGGATGGTTCTTAAAAGAGTAGAGAACATATATAAGAGTTTTTGAAAGAGTTAGATATGAATGCAAATGAAAGAGAATCTATGGGTAAAATTTACATAAATTTCCAAAAAACTATTAGCAAATTATTATAGTAAAAAAAAATTTTTAATTGAGGTATAGTTGACACACAATGTTACATTAGTTTCAGGTGTACAACATAGTGATTCCACAAATCTATACTTTTAAGTGTAGCTACCACCTGTCACCATACAACACTACAACACCACTGACTATACTCCTTATGCTGTCTGTACCTTTTCAAAAGTAAAAACTTTTTTTAATTGAATAATGATACACTAAGAAAAACATTTTTTCATGGAAGTGAGTTGGAGACCAGAAACGTAAGGAAAAAGTAAACCGACACTTCTTCAAGTTAATAAATTAAAAACATGAAGATGTTAAGGCATCAACACTAGAACTAGTCTTAAATAACATTCTTATAAATAATCCGTTAGAGGGTGTTGGTGATGAGCTACTCTACAGGTCTACACTCTTCCAGGCAAGAAAAAGAACTGCTGATCAAGAGGAATGATAGGAAGGTCTTTTCAGGTTCTCAGAGCTGATGTAAAAGAGGCAACTGAATTTCAGTGAAATGGGATCTCCCTGCCCCGTGACATTTCCTTAGTCTCCTTTCTCCAGATAAGATGAATTCAGGGATCCATTCCCCAGACCTCATGATTATGAGCTTCAGAACCTACATTTTCCTGGAAGAGTGGAACCAATTCAGATTTAACTCAAAGAAGATGCTTCTGGCTAGACTAAGAGAGAGACTGTTCGTTGCATTTGGTTAAACCCTGACCAGTCAGGCCCACCACGGATCAGCTCTTCTTCCCTCATCTGCAATACACAGAAAGAACTTCAGGTTTATAAACCCAAGGCAGACATTCACAGAAAAGCCAATGTGATGCTATGAACCAAGAATTCTAAAACAAACAATAGAGTATGATTGGATTTACCTATTCTTTTGAATAATTTTTGTTATAGCACCTCTGTCTTGAGCGTATAGCAGGAGGTGATGACAGAAATGCAAACCTAAGAAGCTCAGCATCCCTTTCTGGGCCCACATTTCCCCATGACCTATCCCATCTGCCTATTATGCCTCTCCTACTGCTTCTCACATGAATGAATGCCACATGGTAAGAGTCCATGCTACACTTTCTCAGTATCCATCTCCACTTATCCAAGTCAGAACTAGGGCCCAACTTCTCCCCACAGGCATACCCCAGCATCATGGACCCTGAAACTTCCTCTACCATTCTGTGCTTGAGGCCAGTGTCTTGTTGAAGAAGGTAGAAGCAAAAGATTTCTATATTGTGTCATCTGCAAAAGTTTGTTCTAATAATATAGGGGATATATGCATAGGTGCAAATTCTGCTTCTACTAATTACTGGTTGAGTGAACTCAGAGATCAATATCCTCACTTGTCAAATGGGTATAATAATGTTTACCAACTTCAAAGGGCAATTCTGGGGATCAATTGGGGTCATGATTATAAAGAGCTTAATACAGTATCTGGCACAAAATAAGTACTCGATAAATATTAGTACTAACAATGTCTTCCCAAGAAGATCTATTTATTCCTTTCTTGATGTTCTTACTTGTTTTCTCAATCTAAATGTAACTTTCAAGAGGCTCCTTTTTCAAAAGGTGAGTGATTCTAGCTGCCTCTGTTCTACAACTCCTCAGTTCTCAGTTGTCTCTTTATTATCTTCTGTGCAACATTTGCTTAGACCTGTCTGTACATTGCTTTATAAACTGGTAAGTCCCTTCCATAGGCCAATGTCATTGCTGTCTGCTCTTGGAAAAGCCTGCATGGGAACAGGCAGCAAGCCTGGTTTCTACCAGTAGACAACTAATTGCTTCTAAAAGAGTCAATAAATAACATCGTCCTCAGTGAAGCTGTCGAGGTAAAGAGGGTGCACTCTGAAACCAAACTTTGACAGCACTTTGAGAGCAGTTCCCTTGTTGGATAACATTCATCAACCAAGTTCACAAAGCTGATATATAAACCAGAAGCTCCATTTATTGGATGTCCCCAAACAGCAAAATACAACTGTCATAGGACCTGGAGTACTCAAGTCAGTGCAGGCTGATAGACTGTGTAGGCTGATGGACTAGGAAAACCAAACCATCATCCAAAAGTTGCTTAGTGAGCATGTAAGCAAGGTTACGGGAGTCTGCAGAATAATTCATGGCTCAGTAGCAGAAGACCATAATGGGCTGATGTGTCTACCCCAAGATTAGGAACAGACCTGCCAGAGAAACAAAGTTCCCTCGTCTGTGGACAGAGCCAAAATGGGCACTATCAGTTTCTGCCTCTTTAACTTGCCTTTCAGAAGTACTTCAGCTGACCAGTACCTTCTACACACAGTCTTCCCCAGACTGCACTCAATGCAATTAATTAGGTTTAGGGTTACTAAATTACAGTAACATTTCAGCCCAGCAACCCTTTGATTATCCCCAGGTCACAATGACGGCATCTTTTCTCTTCCTTCACTCATCTGCACATCTCCCAGGCCAAAGCTGTACATGACACATCACATCCACCCATGCAGGAGACATGGATGCACCTAATTTAACTCTCAGAGGCAGCTTCCTTCCTGTTGTTTCCATGTTCCTAGGACACTCCACTGTTACCTCCATGAAACCTCTATGGGCAAAACTCCCCTAGACCAGGATCCTAATCTTCTATTTTATTTCATGGTTCTTCAGTGAGAAGAGGAATTCATTAGCAGCAGACACCTCATCAATAGCATTGACTGACTTGGTTAGTGAAGGTGCAGACATTTGCTTTCATACAGGAAAAGACCACTTTTAAGCATGGGGGGAGGGGAGAGGACTCAAGGAGCAGAGCAGAACAGAACAAGACCAGGAAGAAGGGTGCACTGAGCTGCTGTCTCTGTTTCCTTTACAAGGACTTGAAGAAGGATTAAAGAAGGAAATGTGCCATGTGCCTGGATTGTATTTAGAAAATTGATGCCCACTACTTGAAAAGAAATAGCTCCTCTTCCACTGCATTTACCCTGGCTAATATCTTCTTTTCCTTCCCTGGTGCCTTAACAGCCTGTGGAAGAACATTCAGCTTTAGTTTAGAAAAAAGAAATTTGTAGCCTGGGATAGAAATATGTCTTATTCCACAAACCACAGGCTCCTTAGGCTAAAGAGGATCTTCAAGAGGTCTTTCAGGAATCCCTCTGGCTCAAGGACTAATGTGCCTGAAGGAAATTCTAACAGAGGAGACACCTTACCAGTTGGGGGATTCTCATCTTCCTATGTGGTTGCAGCATGGAGGTCTTCTGTTCCCTTCTTCCGGGTTTAATTGAGTTGCAAGGCAATATCTCTGGGCTCATGCTTAGACCCGGAGAGCCTTAGGTAAGAACCTGGTTTTGACAATTTCTAACAAATCACTTAACCTCTCTGAACCTATTCTCTCAGCTATAAATGGAAGTAACCACTACCTTTCAGCATTTGGAGAGGACTAGCAATAACATCTGCAAAGGGCTTAATCAATGGCTGCTCTTATTACTGGGGACTTTCAGCTAACTTGACACCCATAAGGGATGCTACTTGGAGAATTCACCACCAGGTAACACCTGGCTGGGCTCAGACCACCAAGCATCCCAGCACACCTAAAGACACAGGAACACCATGCCCCCATGCCATCCAACCAGACAACAAGGCTGCCTCCCTCTCCTTCCTGGGGGTCCTTCATGTGGAAATGCTTCTTCCTGAGTCCAGGAAGTATACACTTGGCTGCTTCCTAGCCCTCTTACCATAGAGCATGGAGCTTGGTGCTCCAAGCAGAGACCTTGAAGATTCCAACTTTCTCACAAAATGGATAGATTTAAATGTGCATAGAAATCCTTCAAGGACAGACATTAGCATGGAACAGGCGAAGAAAAGTGGTGCAGAGAGCAAGACAAAGCAGAAAATAACAAGAATTAAGGTGATTTCAATCACATAATTATATTGTAGAAGGGACTCTAGCAATCATTTAGTGCAACCCTGTGACTTTACAGGTGGGAAAACTGAGACCTAGAAAGGAGAAGGGACAGATCCAAGGCAAGGACAGATCGATCCTAAAACCAAGACCTCCTGACCGGGTGGAGGGCTTTATTCACAATCCTGCACTACACAGAATGCCTGAAGCTGACACATGAGACAAGATACCAGAGGAAGGGACTGGCAAGCTTTATTTAGCTTCTACTGTATAAACAACACTAGCATAAGAACACTAAGACTTACAAAAACATCCCCAGCTGTCCTCTAGGAGTTTAACATCTGTCTAGCTGGGAAGAAAACACCTGGCATATGAAATAACAATAATGAAAGAAGGTTTGTGATGACAAGTCCTGGGATGCATTCAAGGAGATCAGAGATGGGAACAGAGTGATATCACAGCAGACTTCTTTCCCACCTGGAGTGGGATACTGCTGCAACCTCACAAAATGGATAGATTACCCACAGCATGGCTAGGATAGAAGGGACATTCAAACAAAGGTTCCAGCAGGAGCGAAGTCTTGGAGTCTAACCTCAGCATGGTTATGTTTTCAAGCCAGTAATGAGAGAGCTCCAGCGGGTTCTCCAAGAACCTGGTAACTACATACTTGGCTGCTTCCTAGCCCTCTTACCATAGAGCATGGAGCTTGGTGCTCCAAGCAGAGACCTTGAAGATTCCAACTTTCTCAGCAATCACTGTGGCACTGAGGTCACACATGTACACAAGCACACACACACACGAACACACACAACACAGCAATGGAGTCAGATGCTCAGATTTCTCTCTTCCTACATGCTCTCTGACCCCAGAGAATTCTCATCTGGACTCCACCAGGCTCTGACCACTCTGTCACTGAATCAGCCTTCATCCCTGCTCTCCACAAAGGTTTGTCCAGCTATTCTTGGTGCTACTGTCTCTGTCTTTGCTGCACATATGCTCTGTCGTTTATAGCAGTCTCTGTCCTACATCTTGGAGGGCATGTCCCCAGAAAATAGGGATCGAATCCTACCTTCCTTTCACTTTTCCTACCTTACTTTTTCTCCTGCTATTTCATCACCTCATTTTACCCTATTGTAGTGCATATTTTATATAAGCTGCTGTAACTCCTTTTACAAGGAAGGTGGTCTCTAAATGCATGCCTGCTGGTCAGCCCATTTGCACAGCCATCTGACAAGAGGTTCTACAGTCTCTCCTCTAGGGATAGTATTTCTCTCCCGTCATTTCAGGCCTAAGCCAAATGTCACCTTTCCTACAGACTATTCCCTAACTCACCTCTACCTTCATGAGGATCAATTGCATGTGGCATCACCTCCTTACAGCACATACCCTATTCCATACCATAATCCACTCTAAACACTAAAAAGATAATAATAATTTTGTTACAGCAAAGTAGCTCTACCATGTCATTCCCTCACGCAAAAACACTCAATGGCTCTCACACTGCACAGTAAACAAATCTCCCACTTTACTACCAATTTACCCTAGTTTGATTTCCTATTTTCATCCTACACACTAATGTGTGTGGATGTGTACATGTTTTGGGGACATGTTTGGTTTGATAATCCAAACTGCCTGCTTCTCGTCAAGCATGTCCTATTCTATGCTACAAGTAAAAGGGGAGCAGAAGATTTGTGTGTATCTCTCCAGCACTATCCCCAGGCTGAGCACTGGCTAGAGGGACACACATGTAGACACAGCTCTGGGAGATCCCCAGTCCCTTAGACATTTTAATTTTGTTCCTTCAGCACTTCCTCCTCCTCTTCCTCCTAGATCTCTAAGAATTTAATTCCCCTAGGGCAGTGCAACAGAAAGAACATGGACCATGAAAGTAGACATGTAGAGAATTTCTAGGTTCAAATTCTAGCTCTGCCATTTAATAGCTGTGAGATTTTAGGCAAGTTCCTGACCTTTCTGTTTCTTTACCTTTAAAATAGGGACCACAAATGTTATTTTAAAAATTAAATTAGATATTTGTGGAAATGCTCAGCCTTGTTCCAAACACTGGAAGGTGCTCAATAAATACTAGGTATGATGACTGATGGCTAGTGACCTTATTATTCATGCTTCCTTGTCATAAAAGACAAGAGCAGAAAGCCAGACTCCCACATCATGGCCATGGTCTCCAGTCTCAACACAGGCACTACTTAGAGCCTGGAGGTCCTTCCCCTATCACTATTGGATTGCTTCCTCATACATCAAGTGGAAAATGCCACACTAGTCCTCCCTTAGACCATCATTCAGTAGGGGAACCTCTTCACCCCTCCCAATCCTCCAAGCTCCGTGATTTTTTTTTTTTCCTTTTGTAAAAATGATATATTCCAAATGCTTCTGTCAATAAGCATTATTCAACTGTTGGGGGAAAGGGTCTGAATCAGTAAAAACCTAAACTCCATCAGTTTCTCTATCATCTCCAGACATGGCAGGGAGCAGGAGGTCTCGATGTCCAAATGAAAAATTAACTGTTAGTTTGTGATACAGGCAGGCAGGGAAAGGGGTTTTATTCTAGCTGCCTCATATTTGTATCTCTGGGCTAAACAGAAGTACTGAGTGCGTTCCATGGAAAAGGCAGGGGAATGGTTAGTACTAGATGAACTCTAAGGGCTAAATCTCACTCCATAGCACACTCAGCAAAAGAGCCTCTCCCAGGAACTCAGAAAGTAAGTGCTGTTTGGGGCTATCATCAGTGTCACTGGACCAACCATCCTTTATAATTTTAGTCCCAATTTCACTGGACTCTTCAGTGTCACAATCAGAATGTCACTGAGGCAGCCACATATGGAAAAGCAATGTTACACTAAGTGGAGGCTGACAAAGGCCTTGAGTTCCATGGACGGAGATGGAGTGGTTTCCTTCATGAAGGAAGACTACACCCCATCCCCAACTTCTAGTTGATCCTAGAGCTGAGATCTGGTTGAATGAAGTTATCCAAATTTTGTCATACTGCCCCCTTCACAAAGGGATTGTCAGAATAGCTTCCCAGGGTTAAAAGGAGGCACCATCTGTGGAAGGGAAGCCATGTCTTCCTTGGTGCAACCTGAGTTGGGCCCTATGGGGATCAGACCCGTGGTCTGGCCTCCTGGTTGCCACTGCTAACCAGCTGAGCTAACAATACAGGTCCTGAGGAGACACATGTAAGACACCAAGAAGCAAGTAGACAGTCAGCAGACCATGTAAGGAGCCTCTTGACTGTGTCTTCACATCTTATAGTTGGAGATAATCTAATGATCCAATTCTGAGACTTATGAAGACGGGCAGGTGGAAGTAATTTTAGTGAGGAAAAGTCACTTGAGGGCCCTCTAGCTCTTTTTATCTTTAGAAGTTAAAGAATTTTTTTTTTATCTCCAAAGCCTAGAAACTAAGGTACAAAATATAAACATTCAGCCTGAATACTCAGAGAATGTAATGTGTATTTGCTCTGTTATTTAAGAATGTTCAATTCTTCTCTACAGAAAACAAACAAAAACAAAATAAAGATGATAAAACTAAGCATCTCTAACATGCTTTGTGAGCTACTTGCTTAGCTATTTAGAAAAAAACAGAGTGTACATCTGTTGAAGAGAAGCTAGGAAGGGAGGGAAGGACCAAGTAGATACCTTAACATTCATGTCAGACATCAACCGTTCATTGGTGGCATTCACTGAGGCCTCATGGATCCTCTGCCTAAACCATGTACACAAGATCCATAGCTATTCACTGAAATTGCTCCGGCCAGGCTTACCTCCCTAGAATCTCTCCAAAAAAGCAAATATGTACTTGCCACAGGCAACTTTTTCCTTCTGTGCCCTCTTGTTCACCTCTCAATTCTGGTTTCCAGAACCACAGCAGCAGCAGGAAGGCTGATACGGCAGTGAGACAAACAGGACCTATGACCCTGTAGAATACAGAAGTCAGGGATGTGGTCCTTCCACCCACAGGTAACCCATCCTAAGTGCATAAACCTATCCCATGACTTTGGCCATGAGCCTTCAGTTCCATGACCCATTCTGTGTAGAGCACACTTAGAGGACACGATTGAATAAAGGCAATTTCTTATCATAACAGGAGTGGGTGGGATGACGTTAAAGAGTCAAGGTCAGGTTGGAGCACCTGGGTGGCTCAGTCAGTTAAGTATCAGACTTCAGCTCAGGTCATGATCTTACAGTTGGTGGGTTTGATCCTCCTATCAGGCTCTGTGCTGACAGCTCAGAGCCTGGAGCCTGCTTCGGATTCTGAGTCTCCCTCTCTCTCTGCCCCTCCCCTGCACTCGCTCACTCACTCTCTCTCTCTCTCTCTCTCTCAAAAATAAATAAAAATGTTTTAAAAAATTTAAAAAAAAGAATCAAGGTCAGGCAATGTAGAAAAGGAGGAAAAGTGCCAATTTCATGTCTGAAGTCAGAGTAGAATTAGGGCCTCAAGGAAAGATCATTTCACTGAGAGACCTCTTTCCAGCTCTGCCACCAAGAAGCTGTGGACATATCACTTTAGGTCTTGAGAATTCAGTTTTCTTATCTGTAGAAATGAGACAGTTAGGCTAAATTATCTCTTCTGGATCTCCCATTTGGGAATATATACTCTGCTTCCAGCTTATACTCCATAGCTAACATTGCATCCTTCGAAATGGTGTTTGCATAGAGCTGCTGGTGCTTGTGTAGAGTAAAGAGACCTCTTGGCTCCTATATTAGCAATGGGGAAGTAACTAAGAGTAAGGTCAGGGGAAAAAATGTTTTTCCTAAAAGTTTCATAGTCTCCTAGTGGACTAGAGGTCTCCTGTTTGCCCCTCCAGATCCACCCTCCATCGCTCTCCAGCAAGTGTTATGTACACCCTCCACCCTTCTCCAGCTTGTTCCACACCCTGGGAGGCCGACATGTTCGGATTGCATCAGGGCTTCTTTGCTGTCTGGTGCCCTGCTGAGTTCAGACACTGGAAAGCCCTAGCAAGAGATCAGGAGAAGCAAGGAGAATGAGCCTGGGATAATTCCTAGCTCTCCACAAGCTCTCTATGGGGTTCTGATGTGCTGTGTCCCTAGACCAAAAGTCATGGCTCCTTTTGAGGTAGCCCTCTCACACAGACTCTCTGTCCCCAGGGTCTAGTAACTACTCCTTCCCTCATTCAAGTATGTCTAGAGAAACTAACTCTCCCCCCCCCCCATTATTAGTCCCTGTCCACACCTATGTAAAGAGCCCCTTCATAACCTTCTCCAGATTGCCCAACATGCCTGAGCCACCTATTTCCTGCTGGGGCTCTGACTGGTACACTTAATGAATCCATTTCCTCCCTAGTCCCATCTTTCAATGATAGATTCATTCTGAAAATTTATGCATTAGGCAACTCACATTCCAGACTTTCTCTGGTGCAACTGAATCCTCAGACAGAAGCTTTTCTCTGTAGCCCTCTTCATGCCTACCTGCAAAATTTCCTGTTCTACAGAAAACAAAAAGCATCACAATGGCTTAAAAACCTCAGTTCCACGTGTGGATAAGCACCATAACATTCATGTCATTGTCTACTAAGCTCTTCCACCCAACCTGGTGACCCAACGTCTCTCCTTGGAGGTAGGCTTGTCACCCCTCACAGCAACGTCTTCCTACTTACAAACCTCTCCCTGACAACACCCCACACATCCTATAGCGAAAAGGGTGTCAGCTGGGATCCTAGACCCCATCAAGCCCAGATCCACCTCTGCCCCCCTAGACACAACGCAAACTTAAAGGTGACCCACATTGGATGCTTTTGTCTGGCCTTTAGAGAAAAAAATTTTAATTTCATCTTTATTGAGGTATAATTGACATATAAGATATTTAAAGTATACATCACAGTGATTTGATAAACATATACATTGTGAAAAGATTCCTGTCTATCTAGTTGATTAACACATCCATCACCTCACATACGTATCTTTTTTTGTGTGTGAGAGAACTTTTAAGTTCTACTCCCTTAGCAAATTTCAATCATATAATACAGTATTCGAACTGTAGTCACCATGTTATACATTAGCTACTCCCACCTTATTCATCTTAACAGCTGGAAGTTTGTACCCTTCTACCAAACTCTCCCTATTTCCCTGAGCCTCTGGCAACCACTTTCCTACTCTATTTCTAAGCGTTTGGCTTTTTCTTTTTTTTAGATTCCACAGGTAAGTGATACCATGTAGCATTTGTCTTTCTCTGCCTGGTTTATTTTGCTCAGCATAAAGCCCTCTAGGCCCATCTGAGTTGTCACCAATGGTAGGATGTCCCTCAGCCTCTGGATAGATGACCCTCTCTCAGTCTCAGTCTGAGCTTCATATCTCAACTTCTTGAGATGGTTTCTTTTATTTTTTTTTATGTTTATTTATTTTTAACAGAGAGAGAGAGAGAGAGAGAGAGAGAGAGAGCATGAGCAGAGGAGGGACAGAGAGAGGGAGACACAGAATCTGAAGCAGGCTCCAGGCTCTGAGCTATCAGCACAGAGACCAGTGCGGGGCTCGAACTCATGAACCGCAAGATCATGACCTGAGCTGAAGTCAGACACTTAACCAACTGAGCCACCCAGGTGCCCCAAGATGGTTTCTTTTCAATAATAATAGTAATAATAATAAAAGTTATTATTTGGTTGCCAGACACTGATCTAAATATTTGATGTGCTACACAATTCAATCTTCACACAGTCCTCTGCAGTCGGTACCTTTATCATCCCCCCCCCCCCATCTTAAAGGAAAGAAAGTGGCACAAAGAGTTCAATCCATGCGCCAGGATTCAGGCCAGGAAGTCTGGCTCCAGAGACTTCACTCTTTTTTTTTTTTTCTTGGTAATGTTTTATTATGAAACATTTTAATCATATAGAAAAGTAGAAAGAATAGTATAGCTAGTTCCCATATACTAATAACCTAAATTTAACAATTATCAACTCATCACCACATTTGCTTCATCATTTTTACAGTATTTTGAAGGAAATTACAGACAGCATGACATTTTATCCATAAATACTACAACGTGAATCTCTTAAATATGAGGGTATTTTCTTATCCACAATACCATTATCACACCTGCCAAACAATAATTTAATAATTCCTGGAGTACCTCGGTGGCTCAGTCGGTTACGCATCCGACTTCAGCTTGGGTCATGATCTCACCCGGTTCATGAGGTAAGAGGCCCGCGTCAGCCTCTGTGCTGACAGGCCGAAAGCATGGAGCCGGCTTCGAATCCTCTGTCTCCCTCTTTCTCTGCCCCTTCCCCGACACAGGCATGCATGAGTGTGCTCTTTCTCTCTCTCAAAAATAAACATTTAAAAAATAATTATAATAATTCCTTCATATCATCTAATAACTAGTCTATATTCAAGTCTATTCAACACGTGGGGCTTTTTATGAGTTTGTGTGGGCCAGGTTGACCTTGTCTGAATTGTTCCAGTTTTAGTTCACATGCTGCACATACCCCCATCGCCACTATGCTATCTGCTGCTTGCTGGGCTTTTTCCTTCTTAAATAGTCTTTTAAAATGAAAAACCTTCTCTCTTATTCCAGTTCTCCTTCCACACAGTTCTGTATAAATTTAGTGCAAAGCAGTCTTTCATGACTGGAAAAGACCAACTTTCCCAATGTAGCTACTGCCCAACTGCAGACGCGACCATGTAACAGACACAGAAACAAGCATGAGACACAGCACTGCTTCTGTCTGCTGGGACTCAAGGAAGTCCAGACAGGTGGGGAGGCTCCTGAAGGGAAGGAGGGGGGTCTCTTTGAGGTGAGGAGTCTCACCCAGAGGGGAGGAAATTGTTACAATCTGCTTCATGGCTTCAAGGGGCACTCTTGCTCTGAAAACAACGTGTGTGTCAGGTAGAAGGGAAATACTGGGTCATTCACAGGTACAGAGAGGCACCTTTGATATTCTAGACCCAAACCCAAAGCAGTCCTAATGTACACACCACGATCTTTTCCTCATTTCCCAGCTAAGCACCACATTCGTTGGTCAGATGTCATCTTTGGGCACCCTCCCAAAAACCTTTAGACATCCTCCCCAGCCTCAGGTAGACTGTGTGCGGTGGGGGGTTGACAAGCAGAAGGGGTCATCATTACTGCTGCTTCAGACCTCTCTGAGGAAGGAGGAACATAATGAAGGGAGAAATGGAGGGGGAAGAGTACAGAAGCACAAGAGTACAGAAGCAAGAGGATCACCGAAGTCCCCCCGCTTACAATCAGGAGCTGGAAGTCCCCAACAAAACTCTAAATACCTAAATGTATGCCCTGCTGCTAAAGGGCTGCCAGAGGAATCACATCATTTCATTCACTGATTCACAAAAGAAAAAAAAAGTGTCTTACCATCTCTCAGCCCTTTAAACCCCTCCTAGTTCTTTAAGGCTTAACCAAAATCACCTCCTGAGTTTGGTGCTCCCATCTCTGCTTGCTTAGCATCCAGTGATGACCCACTTGCAGGATGTGTCAGAATGAGCTGTAATTATCTGTTTCCTTGGTTGTCTCCCTGCTAGACTCTGAGCTCCTAAGGCCAAAAGCATGTCTTATGTATCGCTGTGCCCTCAATCCTTAACACAGGGCCTGTCAGATATCAGTCATTTGGTTGGTCAAAATGAACCGAATTCCAGCACTCCTCCCAAAACCACCTTCTGTGTCTTGCTAATGGCACTAGAGTGTTTCTTTCTCCTACTTCCTCTTACTTAAAAAAAAAAATCCCAACTGCTCCTCAGTAGCTTACTTGATAATCAAAGCAACTGGAAAACAGCACACATCCAAAAAAACTTGTGTCTGTGTAGAAAGAGTGTAAGTCTATGGACAAATTTCTAAACACCCACACTCTTCCAAAACTCAATCAGGAGGAAATAGAAAGCTTGAACAGACCCATAACCAGCGAAGAAATTGAATCGGTTATCAAAAATCTCCCAACAAATAAGAGTCCAGGACCAGATGGCTTCCCAGGGGAGTTCTACCAGACATTTAAAGCAGAGATAATACCTATCCTTCTCAAGCTATTCCAAGAAATAGAAAGGGAAGGAAAACTTCCAGACTCATTCTATGAAGCCAGTATTACTTTGATTCCTAAACCAGACAGAGACCCAGTAAAAAAAGAGAACTACAGGCCAATATCCCTGATGAATATGGATGCAAAAATTCTTAATAAGATACTAGCAAATCGAATTCAACAGCATATAAAAAGAATTATTCACCATGATCAAGTGGGATTCATTCCTGGGATGCAGGGCTGGTTCAACATTCGCAAATCAATCAACGTGATACATCACATTAACAAAAAAAAAGAGAAGAACCATATGATCCTGTCAATCGATGCAGAAAAGGCCTTTGACAAAATCCAGCACCCTTTCTTAATAAAAACCCTTGAGAAAGTCGGGATAGAAGGAACATACTTAAAGATCATAAAGGCCATTTATGAAAAGCCCACAGCTAACATCATCCTCAACGGGGAAAAACTGAGAGCTTTTTCCCTGAGATCAGGAACACGACAGGGATGCCCACTGTCACCGCTGTTGTTTAATATAGTGCTGGAAGTTCTAGCATCAGCAATCAGACAACAAAAGGAAATCAAAGGCATCAAAATTGGCAAAGATGAAGTCAAGCTTTCGCTTTTTGCAGATGACATGATATTATACATGGAAAATCCGATAGACTCCACCAAAAGTCTGCTAGAACTGATACATGAATTCAGCAAAGTTGCAGGATACAAAATCAATGTGCAGAAATCAGTTGCATTCTTATACACTAACAATGAAGCAACAGAAAGACAAATGAAGAAACTGATCCCATTCACAATTGCACCAAGAAGCATAAAATACCTAGGAATAAATCTAACCAAAGATGTAAAAGATCTGTATGCTGAAAACTATAGAAAACTTATGCAGGTAATTGAAGAAGATATAAAGAAATGGAAAGACATTCCCTGCTCATGGATTGGAAGAATAAATATTGTCAAAATGTCAATACTACCCAAAGCTATCTACACATTCAATGCAATCCCAATCAAAATTGCACCAGCATTCTTCTCGAAACTAGAACAAGCAATCCTAAAATTCATATGGAACCACAAAAGGCCCCGAATAGCCAAAGTAATTTTGAAGAAGAAGACCAAAGCAGGAGGCATCACAATCCCAGACTTTAGCCTCTACTACAAAGCTGTCATCATCAAGACAGCATGGTATTGGCATAAAAACAGACACATAGACCAATGGAATAGAATAGAAACCCCAGAACTAGACCCACAAACGTATGGCCAACTCATCTTTGACAAAGCAGGAAAGAACATCCAATGGAAAAAAGACAGTCTCTTTAACAAATGGTGCTGGGAGAACTGGACAGCAACATGCAGAAGGTTGAAACTAGACCACTTTCTCACACCATTCACAAAAATAAACTCAAAATGGATAAAGGACCTGAATGTGAGACAGGAAACCATCAAAACCTTAGAGGAGAAAGCAGGAAAAGACCTCTCTGACCTCAGCCGTAACAATCTCTTACTCGGCACATCCCCAAAGGCAAGGGAATTAAAAGCAAAAGTGAATTACTGGGACCTTATGAAGATAAAAAGCTTCTGCACAGCAAAGGAAACAACCAACAAAACTAAAAGGCAACCAACGGAATGGGAAAAGATATTTGCAAATGACACATCGGACAAAGGGCTAGTATCCAAAATCTATAAAGAGCTCATCAAACTCCACACCCGAAAAACAAATAACCCAGTGAAGAAATGGGCAGAAAACATGAATAGACACTTCTCTAAAGAAGACATCCGGATGGCCAACAGGCACATGAAAAGATGTTCAACGTCGCTCCTCATCAGGGAAATACAAATCAAAACCACACTCAGATACCACCTCACGCCAGTCAGAGTGGCCAAAATGAAGAAATCAGGAGACTATAGATGCTGGAGAGGATGTGGAGAAACAGGAACCCTCTTGCACTGTTGGTGGGAATGCAAATTGGTGCAGCCGCTCTGGAAAGCAGTGTGGAGGTTCCTCAGAAAATTAAAAATAGACCTACCCTATGACCCAGCAATAGCACTGCTAGGAATTTATCCAAGGGATACAGGAGTACTGATGCATAGGGGCACCTGTACCCCAATGTTTATAGCGGCACTCTCAACAATAGCCAAATTATGGAAAGAGCCTAAATGTCCATCAACTGATGAATGGATAAAGAAATTGTGGTTTATATACACAATGGAATACTACGTGGCAATGAGAAAAAATGAAATATGGCCTTTTGTAGCAACATGGATGGAACTGGAGAGTGTGATGCTAAGTGAAATAAGCCATACAGAGAAAGACAGATACCATATGGTTTCACTCTTATGTGGATCCTGAGAAACATAACAGAAACCCATGGGGGAGGGGAAGGAAAGAAGAAAAAAAAAAAAAAAAAAAA